>NC_090989.1:179744924-180047954 GCF_041146395.1 Eulemur rufifrons | reverse complement strand
ACATAATTTAAGACAGAAAAACTTATCTTCTCCTCAATAGTCAGTGTTGTATTTTACTGAAGTAGGTGTGTGTTGAAATATTCAATATACACCTAATTTAGTGTTCTTCAGAGTCAATAAACCATGATATCACATGTCTTTTAAGAACCTAATATGTACAGGTCTTTGAAAGTTTGGTGGGAATAGGAAGATTACCGTGATGTCCTTGACCTTGTAGACGGGTGGGCAGGGCTCTTGCCGCTATCTTTCTGTAATACTGCTGTGCACAACATACAGGTATCTTTATGGAACGAGAAGGTAAGTCAAAGAAAACGGATGGATCTCAGCAGTAGTGATTTTACCTGGTACATTCAGACACATCCAGAGTCAGAGAAATATCCTAGGAGTTTTTAAGACTGTAATAAACCAAGTTCTCTGAGAAGAGACTGAAGTGAAATGATGTGATTAGCTCCTCTTCTTACATAGACTTGTTCTTGGAGAAATCCAATTTCAAATGCTTGGGGTATCCATCCAAAGAAAACAGTCCAATAACATACCAGAAAATCTATAAGTCTAATATGTTAAATGTCAACCTACTGTTAGTTGAATATAAAAGCTTGACAATTAATCTCTAAAGGCAACAGTTGCAAGTGTTAGAAAATGATTATGTAGGGAAGTGTTAATCAGACTTATTTAACAGATAATGCATTAGATAAACTAAGGTGCTAATGAAAATTATCAGAGCACTGGGCTATACTCGGGTTTAATAGCTGTCTTATTTGGGGCACACTGAGTCTAGTAAAATTAATAAAGAAAATTTAGAATGCATAGATATCTAGTATGCCGTGATTAGAAATAGAGATTTGATTAGAGACACGGCTAAGGTAAACTAAATTACAACTTCAATACTGATGGAATTGTGGCAATTTAATCTCATTTCACATCACAGACTGCTTCCAGACCTCTCAGACAAGGCACTATGCTTGGTTCACAAGACAATCCTCAGGCATTCAAATTACATCTCTACCACTCACTAACTGTGCGACTTTGGACAAACCACTTCTATGGACCTGTTTGTTTTTTTTTTTCCTAATTTTATTTTATTTCAAAATAATAAGTGGTATAAATGTTTTCATTACATGGATAGCTTTATAATGCTTTAATCAGGGCTATAAGTGTACCCATCACCTGAAAATTGTTTATTGTACCTGCTATGTAGGTTCTTACCCCTCCCCTCTCCCCCCACTCCTCTTCTTGACTTCCAATGATTTTTACTTCTTCCTGTGCCCATGTGTGCCCATCAAATAGTTACTAATTATTAAGGAGTACATGTGATGTCTGTACATGGAGTTACTGTCTCTCCACACCCCTAGTTTAAGGGGTGGAAATGTGCCAAGTCTTGGCCAAAAAGAGCCTTCTGTAATGGTCCATGGTGAGCTCCAGAATATCTGTAACCCTGGTGTACAGTCCAGGACTCACCTCTGGATCATGAGCTGCAGGTGTTCTGGGGGATATCTACCATGGCTCCACCAAGCCCATGAAGATCAAAGGTGGCACCTTCATCCTGATAGGTGAACTGCACACACTAAGGGCAAGATCTTGCATGTTGTCATCAAGTATAGATGGAAGGAAGGCACTGAGGTCATTTTCCCTAAAGAGGGAGCTGCCATGCCTGACAACAACACTATAGATATTGCTTTAGTGCCCAAAGAACAGCCCCATGTACACGTCTGCCAAATGGCACCAGCAAGCCCTACAGTGCTCTGATCAGCCTCAAAGAAGTGGTGCCTGAATCAGACTGGGAAAGGGGGAGCAGGACATGGTCATGCTATGGGCAGAAGGGGGCAAAAATCCCTTTGTTCCTCCAGCAAGGGCATTCTTTCCCATCTTCATTTTTTTTTTTTTCTTTTACTTTCCCACTCACACTAAGGCATCTTTTCCTTATGCTCAAATTTATTTTACCCTGGGAGGTAAGTGGCTGCCTGCTCAACATTCCTACCACTGACAGCTAAGGGATGCTTTTGCTCTGCAAATGTCATCAATCCAGGCAACCTGAAGAAATATCCAGGGAGCGGAACCACTTCCTCAAGGTGACTTTCCAGTATGGTAACCACACTGTCAAGGTCAAAGTGTGCTTCCCCAACATATGAACATGTCCCTTATGACAGATTCTTAGGCAGCATCTACCCTGTTCCTAAGATCCTCCTCCCCCAACTAGCTCAGTATCCACTGCAGTAATAATCCCCCAAACACTCCCACCCACCTGTGTGATCCTCTGGTCACTGAAAATTTTTTCTTAGAAATTATTAAGCCACTATTTTCTGAAATATATACCTATCTTTGACCAATATCTTCAGATATGGAAGACCTATCTTCTTTACTGCTGTACAGGATATGATACAGGCAACGAGGGGGAGGGTGTGGGCTGCAATATGCCCTTAAGGCAAAGCTAAGAGGTAGGAAGCAGCACCAATCTTCTGAGACTTCATCAGGAAGGGAAGGGGGCCTGGGAGCATATGATATCCATTCCTCAACAAGAGCTCCAGGGGACTGGTCAGCTTTTGGAAGCCAAAATAGGCAATCAGGAAGAGCTGAACTAACTCCTACCTTTCTCTGAGCACAAATTCTAGGTTCCCCAAAACCTGTATCCCCAACAGAGTACACAGAAAAAACACCACTCTCATTAGAACATTTATTGAGAAGAATTGATGTTCTCAGTGGGATGGCTTTGAGCTTGGCTGTGCTCCCTGTTCTCCAATTTAAATTTCAATTCACCCAATGTCTGATTTTTAAGGTCTGATGATTTAGGATCTCGGGGAACTGATAATCTTGGGGAACTTCCAGTGGTCAGGGTAGTTTCTACTTTACTTCTATTCACATTTATCCCTGGGGAGCTTTCTGACTCATTGGTTGTCAAGTCCTTGCCAGATTGGGATCGAAGAGCACAGAGCTCTTCTGCCTTGAATGTCTCCCTGGACATGTTGGGAGTGGAAAGATGTTCTGAATTCTTCATCCTCTTGCCCTGAAGCCTTTCTACTCTATCACTGGAACTCATTTTCTCATCTGTTAGCTTGTGGCTAGTACAATCTGTCTCTGACTCACTTTATCTATGCTGCTGTGAGATGGGGGCTGAAAAGTCTGTCTGCCATGCTCAGTTGTCTGGGCGCTCTCTGTAAGCTTGTGGTTAGTATTGGAGGTGATTGTCTTAGGGCTCCCTGCCCTTTTTTGCCCACAGGTGAGGAGGCAGGGAGGGGATGGTCCAGGCAGGGAACTGAACTTGGTGTTCCCACTTTTTATTTCAGGCTATGTCCCTGATCCTTCCTCACATCCTTCTTAAGTGGAAGCATTTCTGAGCATCTACCTTGGAAGGTATTCCAGATTGGCTCAATCCAAAATTCTCTTGATCTTTGCTGCTCTGAGCTTTAAACAAAGAAATCCATGTGAGTCTACAATGGCACCTGGACTCAGATGTCTCAGGAATTTCTCTCTGAGGATTTAACCATGACAGAGACCCATGGATCCAGTAGGGCAGGCCCCACGGGTATTGAAGAAGCCTCTTTTCAAGGTGAGGCTCTGTTTTCTCCTGAAGCTCACTGATGAGAGAAAAATCTCAGGAGGGATAGAGATTGAAACATAGATCTTGGAGGACTGGCTGGCTGACCAATGTAAGGCTGGGAACTGGAGGACAAAAGTTTTTGATCACACAGGATAAACCCCATACCATTTCCTGTTCTACCTGTAACACATCTCATTCCAGGCAGTGAATTTCAGATGGCATAAGACACTGTGCCTCATTCTGGGGTTTATGAAAACATGCTCCATAGATCCTAATCTGGGGTAGAGGACCAGGTGATAGGATTGGGAATGGGGACTGAAATTGGGCCTGAGACTGGACCTGCATGAGGGTTAGGCACTCAGTTGGGGCAGGGTTTGAGGCAAGGACAGAGATTGGGGATGGTTAAGTACTAGGGATTCTTTGTCTATGAAGGTATTTGAGATTCTGTTGAACACAAACGTTGAGAAACAGCCACCTGGGACAAGGACAATAGAGTTCAGGGACTTGTGCAGAAATAGGAGATGCTAGAAGAGCTGGATATATTTTTGCTGTAAATCATCCTCAAAGGTCTTAGAATACAGGAGCTGCTGATGCATGTGCAGCTCCTCTGGTTTGACTTTGCTGGTCCAAAAAGGAAGGAAAACGGCTGAGTCATGCTTATCTACAAGTGATATTAACATTTTTCCTGAAGAATTGAGTTGGTAGTCTGGCATAAGTTGCTCTTAAAAAGATCCCATTTTCTTTCCCTTTTCCTTCCACATCAGGAAATCATCCCTCTTTTTAACTGGTCTCTCCAAGAGTGCCCAGAACATCAGAGTTGGGTAGAGAGAGGTAACCAGATATTGCAAGGTTGGCTGCCAGAGTTTCCTGCCAAAGAGGCATCAGAATAGTGAAGGGTAAGCAGATCTTGTTTCAAATCACTTTGTGCCAAGTTGGAGAGGAACAGGTCCTAGGCATGAGGCTGCTCCCAGGAGAATTCTGAAGTTGCAAGGCTTAAAGGGGTCAATGCTTCTGATTGTTGGGACATAAGTGGACAATTCTTCAGTGCTATCTGGAGAGGACATCTTTAGAACAGGCTTCAGTAAGATGGAAATAGATTTAGATTGAGTCATAGCTAAAGTGCCATGTGGCGGTAGTGAAGCAGATGGGGTTGGTGATGAGTGATGAGACCATGGGAATCAATGGGATCCATTGCCTGGGATAAGTTTGGAAAGGCTGGGGCCAAATAAAAAGGTGGTATTCAGAGAGAATGTGGCCTCTGGTGGGAGAACAGGATCTTCTCCTGTTAGTGTGATGGAGTGTGATGTGATGTGTGATGTGCTGGGAGAGGGGGAAAGGCAAGTGGCTGGAGTGGAGAATGGTCCACTGGAATTTGGAATCCAAAGGAGGAACAGGTTCTGGTGGCAGAGAGTCACCCAGTGGTGAGGGTGAAAGTCATTCAGGTAAGGGGGTCATCAAGTTATGTGAGAGAAAGGAGGGTGGGAGTGGAGAAGACTCAGGCAGAGGGACTGGAATTATGTTTCCTGGAAGGCTTACTGAGAGCATGGAGGACAGACTGAGTGATGGTTCTGACACAGAAAAGGTAGAAGTGCAAGGGGACACAGAGGGCAATGCATCTTCCAGGGACTCCCAGGACACCAGTGGCTTGGTTTCAACAGTTGTTCTGTGGCACACTTCACAGAGAGGGTCTGGAGATAACAGTTGATGAAATTGGATGGTATTATGATGCTGGCCCGGGGGCTGCAGAAGACAGGAGGTACAAAGCTTCAGCCAAGACCAGAACAAGGAAAGGGGAGACTGATCACCTAGCAGGGGTGGGGCCACCTGAGGCTGCTATCCCTCCCACCTTGTCCCCCACCCACGACTTCAAAATACAGTTGCTAGCCTCTCCGCAAGGCCTTCACTCACATACCTGTTCCCATGGCTACCCCCTCCCATGACTACCGCAGGGTGCACCAAATCCCTGAATGCATAGAACATACTTTAAAAAGGGACCCAGAAAGAAGAGGAGAGATTAATCACCTTTTCAGATCAGAAAGCAGCTTCCTTCCCTCCTATGCTTTTCTTTGGCACACCTGGGAAACCAAGAGAGTTATATGCAAGGAAGGTAGAAACATAGGGATCATGTAGGAATCCCTTTATGGGAGAACCTTGGGATATTAAAGTCTGGTCAGAAGACAAGGTCAATCAGCAGACAAGGTCAAATGGCCAACAATAATATTAACAAGGTTCACAGGTGTATGTGGTTTCATTTGTAAAGCACTTTCACATACATTAACCCACATGCGGCTCAAAACCGCCATGTGAAGCACAGACATAGGTGGTTACCTCAAAGAGGAATCTGAGCACCCAGGGAGTCAAAGTACTTATCCAAAGTCAAGAGACAGACATTCTGACCCCAGACCAAGAGTAGTGCTTCCTTGACTTCTCACATGGCCACCTATTGGGGAACACCCATTGCCCAGGCCCCACAGATGGGCAGAGCAGGAACTCTGAGAAGTGTCTCAGGTCTGATTGCCTAACTCTCAGCCCTCCTCTGAGGGCTCTGTTTTCCTAGAGAGATTTTTTGTAGCAAGTGAAATCCTCAGACATCATGGACCTGGGATCTCATGGAAGGACCAGGAAGGCTCACCCTTGCAGAGCTCAGGTCAAATGGACAGAATCTTACCTCTCAGTGTTCCACCTTTCCTTCTCCTCTTGGCTCTGCCCTGATGCTGAGAACAAAAAGAAAAGAGTAAGAGGCTGAGACTCACTTCTCTTGCTCCTCTTCTCTAAGATGCTCAGGCATTCATTATCCATTAATAATGTGACTCTCCATTTTAATTTTAATTAATAAAAATGTGTTCCTTTTATCAATTTATAAAAGTGATAAACTATTTCTAATTTTTCCTTCTTGAAAAAGCTCAAAGAAGGATTTTTGTCTGTGAAATGCCCACTTGATATTCTCAGAAGTCCTGTGCTCAAGGAGGACACAGAATCAGAAGCCAACAGTCACATCTATTCCCTCAGAGGACCCTGCATCTTGGAGCCAGAGCTTGGAGGCTCCAAACATTGGTCTCCCAATTAGCCCAACATGAAGGAAGGCTTGGTCAAGTTATACCTGAGGTGGGAAAGTGACAATCAAGTGTCAAGAGATACTGTTCTCCTTTAGAGTACCCACACTTTCTAAATATGCCAATCCACAACCATTAAATCACTGTGATTGGTGTTTCATCCTGGAACCCTCCACCACACCCAGATAGGTAGCCTGTGAACCCAAGGTGGAAACCTTAGTCCTCCTGAGCCCCTAGCCCTGCCCAACCTCTTCCCCTAAGAGAGTGACATCTTCTCTCACTCTCTAAGCCAATCAAACAAACTCTCACTCAGAAATGCGGGGATAGGAATGGGAGCCAACAATGAAGAATCTCTCTTGAGTGTTCCTTACCTTTGGAATATCTTTATTTTTCCAGAGGGTTCATAAAAATGGTTTCAGCACTAGGTAGCAAAAGTACAAAAAAAAAAAACAGTCCCAAACCACTCAGAAAGGTGAATTTGGGTTCAGTATCAAAAAAAAGCTGAGCCAAAGCTCAGCCATGGCTCAGTGTGGTTGTTCAGAAAACAGAGTATTCTCCGTTGTCTCAATAGCAGGGCTGCCCGAAGTCTGAAGAAACTGAGTGCTGATGGTGCCCATCCTTGACTTAAGTTCCAGACCTGCATCACGGAGAGCACAGGAGAGTCACTAAAGTGTTCCTTTTTTTAAAATAGTTAAAAAAAAAAAAAAAAAAGAAAGGTTTATTATTATGAGCATGCACACCACAGGAACCATGGAGTGTTGCAAAACACAAAAGGGTTCTGAGGGTGGGGGAGGGGACAACAGGAGGAGAGTGTGGCCAAAGCCCCTCCCCCACTAGCCAATGCAGCAGATCCCTCTGCCCCTCCCGGGCCCTCTGGGTCCCTCTGCCCTTCTCTGTTGTCCCATTTCCCAACTTCACCCTTCCTTCATATCATATCATGTATTTGCCTCAGTGAAATTTTCTATTTGTTTTATCTCTAACCCAAATATTACCTGAGTTCCCTTTTACTCTACAGAGCCCTTACCTTGGACCTCGAAAGTCTGAAATACTACCTGGAATTTCTGCTTATACCCAGACATTTACACTCTCAGGATCACTCTCGAATCCATGTTATCTGCAGAACGTTTTTGCCTTACACTAACCCAGACATAAAACCTAAAGGTCTTTTATACTTATTTACTTTTATGAATGTTGAATAGCAAATTTTCTGTTTTAAAGTCAGCCTTTACTGTTTTCCATCAGAGAAGCTGACTCAAATAATTAAAACTAATGATTCATTATTCAAATCCACAAAACTAAGTATAAAATAAATGTATATAATTAAAATTTTAAGAAATCCTAGGGGTAAATTCATAGCACTTATTTTTTTGAAGTTAGTGAAGCTTAAACTGTACGGAGACTTTGGGACATGCCCAGTAGGTACACACACACACACACTCACACACACACACATACACACACACTTTGACAAATCAGTATAGTATTTTCAAATCCAGAAATCAATTGTTTCCTCCTTTTATTTCAATATTTCATTCATTATATTGATAATACTTTTTGTAACCCTACCTAAAATACAGATAGCCCCAGCCCTCTACAACAATTTCATAACAAGTATCTAACGCCCTCAAGCCAGGCACAGGTCACAGTGTGATAAGCTATTAACTCACTCAGTCTCTGGTGGCAGGATAGGATTTAGGAGCGTCAAAGCCTTAGGGCAAAATCTAGACTGGAGCATCTTCACCTGATTATCCTATGGGCCATGTATATGTGATATTTTCCTAAAAATGCTTTGGCACCCACGCCCGTGCACACACACACACAACCTTGAGATGATCTGCTCTATGTAATCACTCCTGAGAATGTCCAAATATCAACTAACATGTCACATTTTATTCGGGCTTTTCTTGTCAAGTTTAAATGATCCCAATATCCCCTCTATCCTTTTTCCTACACCTTTTCTAGACTCTTCATCAGATGATAGCTGTCTTCTGGATTGGCTCCTAACTTCTCACATCTTTTGCAAATTGTGCAGCCCTTTATTTGACACACATGGGCCAACACGCTCACTTTCTCTCTTTTGGTTTTTGTTTTGTTTTTTTTTTTATATTTTTTTTTAATTTTAAATTATTAAGGAGGTACAAAAGGTTTTGTAACATGGACAACTTTATAATGCTTTAATCAGGACTATAAGTGTGCCCATCACCTGAATATTGTTCACTGTACCTGTTAGGTAGGTACACTTTTTAATAGGGTTGTTTGTTTTTTACTTGCTGATTTATGTGCTTCCTTGCCCTCCTCTCTCCCTCTCCCTTATTGATTTCCAACAAATTTTACTTCTTTCTGTGCCCATGTGTACCCATCAATTAGTTCCAAATTATTAGGAAGTATATGTGGTTTTTGTTTTTTCATTCTTGAGATAACTTCACTTAGGATAATAGTCTCCAGGTCCATCCAAATTGCTGCAAAAGACACTAATTCATTCCTTTTTATAGCTGCTGAGTAGTATTCCATAGTGTGTGTGTGTGTGTGTGTGTATATACATATATATCACATTTTCTTAATCCACCCATGAATTGATGGGCACTTGGGTTGATTCCACATCTTTGCAATTGTGGATTATGCTGCAATAAATATAAGTGAAGGCATCTTTTTGATAAAATTACTGATTTTCCTTTGGGTAGATATCCAGCAGTGGGATTGCTGAATAGAATGGTGGGTCTACTTTTAGTTCTTTGAGAAATCTCCAAACTGTTAGCCATAGAAGTTGTACTAATTTACAGTCCCACCTACTCTGTATAAGCATTCCTTTCTCTCTGCATTCATGCCAGCCTCTATTGTTTTTGGACTTTTTAATAAAAGCCATTCTGACAGGGGTAAGGTGACATCTCACCGTGGTATTAATTTTAATTTCCCTTATGGTTATTGACATTGAGCATTTTTCTCATATGTTTGTTGGCCATTTGTCTTTCTTCTTTTCAAAAGCTTCTGTACATGTCTTTTGCCTACTTTTTAATAGGATTGTTTGGGGTTTTTTTTGCTGATTTATTTGAGTTCTTTGTAGATTCTGGATATTAGCCCTTTAGCAAATGTATTGTTTGCAAATATTTTCACCCATTCTGTAGGTTGCCTATTAACTCTGTTGATTATTTCCATTGCTGTGCAGAAACTTTTTAATTTAATGAAGTCCCATTTATCTATTTTTGTTGTTGCTGTAATTGCCATTGGTGCCTTAGTCATAAATTCTTTTCCTAGGCTGATATCTAGTACAGTTTTCCTACGGGTTGTTCTATAAAATTTATGGTTTTGTATCTTATAAGTCTTTTATCCACCTTGCTTTAATTTTTTCGGTGGTCAGAGATAACTGTCTTACTTCATTCTTCTGCATGTGGCTGGTTTTCTCAGCACCATTTATTGAATAGGGCTTCTTTTCCCCAGTGTATTTTTTTGTTTGCTTGGTTGAAGATCAGTTTGTTGTAGGTAGGTGGTTTTAAATCCGGGTTCTCTGTTCTGTTCCATTGGTCTATGTCTCCATTTTTTGTGCAAATACCATCTTGTTTTGGTTACTACAGCCTTGTAGTATAGTTTGAAGTCTGGTAATGTGATGTCTCCAGATTTGTTCTTTTTGCTTAGCATTTCTTTGGCTATTTCTGTCTTTTCTGGTTCCAAATGAAGCACAGGATTATTTTTTCTCGATATGTGAAATATGACATTGGTATTTTGATGGGCATTGCGTTGAATCTGTAAATCACTTTGGGCAGTATGGACATTTTAACAATGCTGATTCTACTGATCCATGAGCATGATATATTTCACCATCTGTTTGTGTCATTTACAATTTCTTTCCTCAGTGTTTCATAGTTCTCTTTGTAGAGATAATTTACCTCCTTGGTTGAGTATATTTTTAAATATTTTAAATATTTTTGTAGCTATTGTGAATGGTATTGAGTCTTTGAATTGACTCTCAGCTTGTCTATTACTGGTGTATAGAAATGATACTGATTTATGTACATTGATTTTCTAAGCAGAGACTTTGCTGAACTCATTTATCAATTCCAGGTGGCTCTTACTGAAGTCTTCAGGATTTTCTAAATACAAGATCATATCATCAACAAAGAAAAATTTTGACCTTCTCTTTCCTGATTTAGATACACTTCATTTCTTTCTCTTGCCTGATTGCTCTGACCAGGACTTCCAGCACTATGTTGATTAGAAATGTTGACAGTGGACACACTTTTCTTCTTCCATTTCTTAGGGAGGATGCTTTCAACTTTTCCCCATTCAGCATGATGGTGGCATGGGTTTGTCATAAATGGCTTATCATTTTGAAATATGTTATTTCTATACCTAATTTGTTGAGGGTTTTTATCATGAAAGGTTGCTGAATTTTGTTGGATGCTTTTTCTGCATCTATTGAGATGATCATATGATATTTGTTTTTGCTTCTGTTTATGTGATGAATCACATTTATTTATTTATGTTTGCTGAACTATCCTTGCATCCCTGGGAGAAAGCGCAGTTCATCATGGTGGATTATTATTGTTATTATTTTGATGCACTGTTGTATTTGTTCTCTTAGTATTTTATTGAGGATTTTTGAATCTATATTCATAAGGGATATTGGTCTGTAGTTTTCTTTTTTTGTTTTGTCTATTCTTGGCTTTGGTATCAAGGTGATACTGGCTTCATAGAATGAGTTGCTGAGGATTCCCTCCTTCCCAATATTATGTAATAATTTCTGTAGTATGAATACCAGCTTTTCTTTGTAGATTTGTTAGAATTTAGATGTGCATCCCTCTGATCCAGGGATTTTTTTTTTAAGACTTTTTATTACTCCTTTGATCTCGCTAAAGATTTTTTATTACCCCTTTGATCTCGCTACTCATTATTGGTCTGTTGAGTAGTTCTATTTCTTCCTGACTGAGTCTTGGGAGGTTGTGTGTTTCCAGGAATTTGCCCATTTCCTCTATGTTTCTAGTTTATGTGCATAGAGATTTTTACAGTAGTCACAGATGATGTTTTGTATTTCTATGGTATCAATTGTCATATCTCCTTTTTCATTTTTGATTGAGCTTATTTGGGTCCTTTCTCTTCTATTCCTGGTTAATCTAGCAAGAGGTCTATCAATTTTGTTTGCCTTTTCAAAGAATCAACTTTTTGTTTCATCTTCTGCATTATTTTTTTGTTTTCTATTTCATTTAGTTCTTCTCTGACCTAGCTTGTTTGTTTTCTTCTGCTGGCTTTGGTTTGGTTTGCTCCTCCTTTTCCAGTTCCTTGAGATGTGACATTTGGTTTTTAATTTGTGATCTTTCTGTCATTATTATGTAGGCATTTAAGGCTATGAATTCCCCCCAGAGGAATGCTTTTGCAGAACCCCATAGATTTTGATCGTTTGTGTCCCCTTTGTCATTCAGTTCAAGGAAAGTTATGATTTCTTTGTTAGTTTCATTCTTGACCCAGTAATTGTTCAGCAGCAGGTTGTTTAATTTTCATGGTCTTGTGTAGATTTGAATGTATCTTCTTATTACTGATTCCTACTTTTATCCCTCTGTGATCCGAGAAGGTACTAAATACATGGTATGATTTTGATTTTTTTTTATATTTGTTGAGACCTGTTTTGTGGCCTAAGATATGATCAGTCTTAGAGACTGTACTTTATAATGATGAAAGGAATGAATATTCAGTAGTTTTGGGGTAGAATATCCTGTAAGTGTCTGTAAAGTCCATTTGATTTAAAGTCTGTTTTATATCCAGTGTTTCTATTTATTTCCTGCTTTGATGACTTGTCCAACTCTGACAATGGGATGTTGAATCCTTGGCAATTATGATGCTGCTATTTATTTCTTTGCTTGGTTCTAGTAAAATTTGTCTAATGTATCTGGGAGTTCTTCTTGTTGAATTGCTCCCTTCACCATTATATAATGACTGTCTTTGTCTTCTTTCACAATTGTTGAATTAAAGTCAATTTTATCGGCTATAAGAATGGCTATACATACTGTCTTTTGGTTTCCATTTGCACGGAATATTTTTTTCCATTCTTCACATTGAGCGTGTGTGCCCTTCTGGTTTAGATATGTTTCCTGGAGACAGCAGATACTTGAGTTGCATTTTTTCATCCATTCAGCCAGCTTATGTCTCTTGAGTGGGTGGGACATTCAGACCATTAACATGTTAGTTCAACTGGCATAATCCCATATCTCTCTATGCAATTGTTCAGCCTTTTTTATTCTCTTCTCTGTCTCTTTTAATGATTGGGTTAGCTCAAGAGTCTTGTCTTCAGTCTCTGAGATTTTTTACTTCTCATTTGTTTAGTCTGTTGCTAAAGCTTGCTGGGTGTTGGGTTGTTCCCCAGATCACTGTTGGAAGTTTGAGTTGGGGGCTGACTGGCATTGTGGAGATTGCTCTGCCTGGGGTCTCCCTGCAGAGGTGACAGTGGCATCTGGATGAGGCTATCTAGGCTGTGGTTTTGGGTTCCTGGGCTGTGGCATTTGCTCAAACCAGGTCCAGGTGTAATAGCAGCTCGAGTATAGTGGGGTCACTTGCAGGGCATTGGACCTTGGGCAGTCCTGCTGGCCCTGTGACAGTGGTGGAGACTCAGGGGTGGGATCTTGGACTCCAGGTACAGCACTGGAATCTTAGTGGCAGTGCCTGGGGCCTAGTGGGAGCTCTGGAGCCACAGGGGTGGAGCCTTGGGCTCTGTCACAAGAACCTCAGAGCTGGGACTAGGGAAGAGCCAGAAGGAGGAATTCTGAGAAGGGCTCTAGAGCCAGAAGCAGGGCCATGCATGTGGCAGGCTGTTCTAACCTGGATGGTGGAGGCAGGGTTAACCAGGTGGTGTGCTATTCTGACCTGGGGCATGGAGTCAGATCTACACAGTTGGCCAGCTGTTCCACAGGCTTGGGGACCACAGATTCCAAGTCATGCAGGCAGGGGTCAGTTGCAGTGGCCCAGGGACTGAAGAGTTATCCTTAACCCCCCAGGTCCACCTGAAGCAGTTGCCCAAAGCTTCCAAGGTTGAAGCCTACTGGGCCCGAGGCAACTCCTCTGCTCAGATCCCACTGCGCTGGAGGCGAGGGGCACTTTGTTTCCAGTCACAGAGTACACCTCGGAGGAGCTTCCACTCAGTCCACTCCCTCCCTAGCCTGGTGGGGGCAATGTGAAGGTTATTGCTGCAAAGCGAGTCCCATGCTGCCCTGGTTTCATCCACCTGACAGCACAGGATGGCATCAGCTGCAGCATCCCAGGATCAGCTGCCACCAGATCCTTACTGCACCTGTTGTCCAGTGCAGTGACTCTGCACAGACTCTAGTCAGCTTCCTGGTCCACCCAGACAGAGGCCTGTGGCAGTGCAGGGAACCCTTTCACAACAAGGCCGCAGTGCCCATGGGGTGAGCACAGAGCCCCAGTGCTCCATACTCCTATGTCTCCCCACAGATTCCTTCCACCCTGTCAAATCTATCATCCCATCGCCTTCTCCTTCAAGGAGTGTTACGTGCTGCTTCTCTGTGATTTCACAGTGTTCCTTCTGAGAAGAGCTATCCGTAGGTAGGCTCCTGCCTGCAATTTGCACTGGTTTCCTTGAGATCAGCGTGCTCACAGGCTGCTTCTAGTCCTCCAACTTCCTGTACCTCTCTTCATGAACTTGTTTCTTTATCTGTAAAATGAAAAGGGAAAAATCACAGTAATTATAAGAAAAATGATTATATTTTTCTAAAGGATATTTTGGTTATCAAGCCACATAAGGTATACTAAAATGTTTACTGGCCGGGCGCGGTGGCTCACGCCTATAATCCTAGGACTCTGGGAGGCCGAGGTGGGCGGATCGTTTGAGCTCAGGAGTTCGAGACCAGCCTGAGCAAGAGCGAGACCCCACCTCTACTAAAAATAGAAAGAAATTATATGGACAGCTAAAAATATATATAGAAAAAATTAGCCGGGCATGGTGGCTCATGCCTGTAGTCCCAGCTACTCGGGAGGCTGAGACAGGAGGATCGCTTGAGGTCAGGAGTTTGAGGTTGCTGTGAGCTAGGCTGATGCCACGGCACTCACTCTAGCCTGGGCAACAGAGTGAGACTCTGTCTCAAAAAAAAAAAAAAAAATGTTTACTGAATTATATAGTAGTCTACATGAGTTGGCTATCATGTGTAGCCTCTAATCTCGCTCATTTGCTATTATTATTTGTTAAAGTTGGCCATTTATTTTATTTTATTTGTTAATTATTTTTAGAGACAGAGTCTTGCTATGTTGCCTATGCTGGACTTGAACTCCTGGGCTCAAGGGATACTCCTGCCTCAGCCTTCTGAATAGGTGGGGCTACAAGTGGTGCCACCATGCCCAGATTCATTTCTTAATCTTTGATCATCACCATAAACATATACCCACTTATTCATCTCTAGTCTGGCCCTTCCCTGCCCTCCTGCTGGTTGTCACTGTTCCTTTCTCACACCAAGTCAAGTCATCAGACTTTCTGAACCAAACACGAATTCTTTTGAGATAAAACTTATCTTTGAGATAAAAAGTCCTTCGAGATAACTTTCCCCAATAATTTCACATAATTCCCTCTCCCCTCTCCCTTCATTTAAATGAAATATTTTTTTGAAAAACAAAACCGCAATTTTCTTTTTTCCTTCTTCATTAGATCCCAAAGAAGGTTGAAATTTTTCTTATTCCTCAATCCACTTGCTCATAAAAAAAAAAAAAAATGGGCACATTTTCAATTCCTCTGAGCTTGTGCTTCTAAATTGATAAAATACATCATGAAGTTTGGGATGATTCAATGAGGTGGTGCATATAAAATATCCTTATTGTTCTCTATTTGCTATTGCTCCTCCCATTCATTGGCTCCCTGGCCCCTGGAGATTAAGCTCCACAGAGGGCAGCAGCTGGGCTCTCAGGCTCTTAGACTTCTGGGTAGATTTGGCAGGACATAGAAAGTCCTGAGCAGAAGGCAGCCTCTGCCTTACCACTTTTCCGGCAGTGTACATGTTTCTCTATGGCTACAGTCCCTGTCAGGTACCCTCTGTCCTACAACCCTCCTCTGGACTCCAATGGTAACTCTTTATGTCTTTAGGCTTAGGTAGTAACAGCTTCCCACTTTTGCTAGGTCTTGGGTGCCCCACCAACCACTGACAGTTCCCTTTCCCTGTCTCACAGTGTAGAAATTAAACTCCCTTCAGTTAAACCCTTTGGATTAAACCATCTTTTTTCTGCCCGAGTGCTGCTTGATAAGTAAAGCATTCAGTACAATTCCTGTCACGTTGCCAGCATTGATGAAATATTAACTTTGTATGTTTAACAAAATAATGTATAAAATGATGAAATGACTATTCATTTATTAGTCTTGTAAATCAGTGTCAGCATATACCCTCTTGAAAAACAATCCTACATTGGTAAATGTGAGTTTATTTCAGCATTTTTAAGGAAAAAGAGCTTTGGAAAACCTCAAAAAACCCCACTATTTTAAGTAGTTTGTTGATTAACATAATCAGTCAAAATTAAACTGGTCCATTTTTCTTTTCAAATTTGAATTCATTGTTTTAAATCCTGTTTTAATAGGGGGTTTTGGTTTTGTTTTTGATAAGCTGAGCTGATTAAGTGATCAGTTTTGATGGCTTTTATTTTTGTTTTTGTTTTTGTTTTTTTCTGTGATAGAAATAGTGGGCTTTTATTTTTGTTTTTGTTTTTTTTTTTCTCTGATAGAAATAGCGTTAATTGAAAAGAACGGTCAAGTTACATGTGGTGAATTAAAGGCAGTTTAAGATTCAACAAAGAGGAACTAGGGTTTTAAACATCGGATTATTATAGTTGGAAGCCTTTTAATGGAATCCTATCTCTCCCCTTTACAACACTTTGTAAACCTTAATGAAAAAGATCATTATCTTTTTTGAGAATCATCAATTAAATAAAAATAATACTATCTACTCCACCCACAGCAATGAGTTGCTGTGAACAGCAGTCAGCTTAGTGTGTGTATAGGAACTCTATTTAGTGTAAGGCAATTTAGTTACAAGCACTGAGTACTCAGATAGGTCAGACACGAAAATTCTGAGAGTATAAGAAGACTCAGCTCAGCACCATCTAGGTTGGGGGAGGGCGGAGTAGCAGTAGGGGTTGGCACAGGGAGAAAACTGAGTAAATGGCATGTGTTAGTTTGCAAGAGCTGCAATAACAAAGCATCACAAACTGGGTGGCTTAAATAATAAGGATTTAGTGTTTCACAGGTCTGGATGTCAGAAGTTTGAGGTCAAGGCATCTGCAGGGTTGGTTTCTGCTGAGGCTATGAGGGAGGGATCCCTTCTAGGCCCTCTCCTTGGCTTGGAGATGGCTGTTTTCTCTCTCTGTCTCACCATATTGCCTTCCCTGTATGCATGACTTTGTGTCTGAGTTTCCCAAAGTCACAGAGTACATAGGGTTAGGGTCCACTCCAGTGACTTCACTTTAACTTAATGACCCCTGTAAAGCGCTTATCTCCAAACAGGGTCACATTCTGAGGTCCTGGGAGGTAGACCTCAACATGTGAATGTGGAGTTGGGGGCACACAGTTCAACCCATAACACAATGAATTGAGAGGGTGACAATGTGCTGTGACAGAGGACAGCACAGGCTGCTTTCAAAGCACAAAGTTGAGATGTCTACCAGATATTATTAATATTCTCTCTTAAGCCTCATTTTCTAATTTCTCTCTGCATTTAATTAGCTCTAAGTCATTTTGTGTTTTCTCAATATCCAGGGCTTTGCTGCATTAATCTGATTAATGTACTTCTATTCATTAACCTACAAGTCATTAGATACCCCTCTTTTCAAGTATTTCAATGGGACTCAGAACAGGACTCAGGTCCTAGTTAAGGCACTGGCTAGCTATATGACCTTGGGCAAGCCGGTTAACTGCCCTGGGCCTCTTTTTCTACCGATACAGCAAGGGATCAGGTGTTTGTTGTACTTACTAAGACATCAATTAGCCTCAATATACTGAGGTCCTAATTGTGTTGTGGATGATACTACCCACTAACGGAGGACCCTTCTGTGTTGAAGAGTTCAGCTCTGCTAAATTGGGTAATAAATTTACCAAATTATATATTTTAAAAAGGCACAGGTTGTACTGAGAAGTTAATTGATTCATTTAGAGATAAAAAGTTAATATGAAATTCTTAATCTTCTGGGAGGAGACATTCAATTAAGAGTGTTCCTGGTCTCAACATTCAGTAACTTGGCTCTGCTTAAGTGAAAAACAAAGTGGATACTTAGTCACATCAACTTAGGGCCTTCAAAGACATTTACCATTTTGTCTGGCTACTTCAGTGAAAAGTTTTATCTCTCATAATTAATGGGTACCTTGCCTTGATTTTCCTCTTTATGGTGTGTAGTTGTTCTTGTCCATATTAATGACTTCGTGGCATAAGGATTATTTTGAACTGAAGGCATTTGAGAATCCAAAGATGCAGGAAGAAGCTTTCTCTGCATTTCTCTTATCTGCCCAAAAGCAGAGGCTCCCAGGAGGATTCAGTTGTCATGAATCCCCCTTTAAGGGCAGCTTCCTATACCAGTGGTGTCATCTTGGGGAGAAGTTGGCGCTGGGATGAGAATTTGCATAAACAGACCTTCCTGAAACAAACCTTACTGTCCATTAGTTTTCCCCCTGTATGTATGTTTCTCAGTCATTTCCCACCACTGATTGTCCCTTGAAATTCTAATTCCCACCCCTTGTTAAAATGGCATTCTAACTAATGCTTTGAGCCACATTCTCTGTGAGCTGTCCTGTATGTACAGGAATAAACTTCATCTTTTCTCTTGCTAAACTGTCTTGTGATTTTAACTCACAGACCTCCTCTACTGAATGCGAAAGGGTAGAGAAAAAGTTTTCCCTTTCTGACAGCTTCTACATCAAACTGATGATTTAGGAAGTATCTGGATAGTAAATATATTTATGCATAGTTAATTTAACTGAGTGGAGATAGTTCAAACATCATGGTTTTAAAAGCAGACGGAAGCACAATCCTCATATTGGTAGCCCATTTAAAAAAATAAGTTTCCTGCCTTAGTGAAACCAGTGTGTGTCATGAACACATCACAGCTTGGTCTTCTTGGCCTGAACTGTGAGACCTTCCCTGAAGGGTAGCTGCCAGTGTAGACTCAGTGCTAACAAGCCAGCCTTTTTGTGGAGTGAGGTGATGCTGCCTTGGGGACCATGACTTTTGGTGACGGGAATTCCACACATGATGCTGAAATATGTATTAGCATTCCCAGTGGGGGTTAGTAATACAGGTATCAAAATGTCCTTTTACTGTGAGTCAGCATAATGCCCTTAGGAGTACAAATTACAAGCCTAGGATGTGCCATTTGGAGACTCCAATTCCTTTCAAAAGTTAAAGAAGCAGAGGGAAATGGGATCAGCTGATGAAAACCATGCTGTATAATAAAATAGCAACGTCCTTATGTAAAGTTAGTCTGTGGAATACTTATGTACAATTAGCCGTATAGATGGGGGCCTCTGAGGAGCCAGATGTTAATACAGAGATGGGTTACCAGGGAGACAGGCTGATGAACGGGAGCCCTGACCATGGTCACCTAGAAGGGGGTTTCTGATAATGGCTCTTTCATTTGCCGTGTACACTTGGTGTGACCTGGGAAACTTGAGTTAGGGCCAAGCAGGGAGATGCTCTGTCAAATTTGCCCTGAGGCTCTTTTCAGATCTCACTTCTTAATTTATCCATTCATCCCACAGCTATTTATTCAGAGTCTGCTGCCTATCGAGCATTATGCCAGGGATGGGAGAGACAGAAGTGAATAACACAGGCCCAATATAATTGTCATACAGCTTAACGTGTGGGGGGAGACTAGTAGAGTTTGCCTGTGAAGTGGAGTAGAATGTGGAGTAGATACCGGTGAGCAGAAACCTCATGAATGCAGGCTCTACGTGCGACACAAGGAGGTTGAATCACACGTGAAAGTCAGTAGGGATCTGCTGAAGGAATTTAAACTCTGTTGAAGGAATTTAAACCAGAAAAGGCATGTCTTGTTCTGCATTTCAAAAAGATGATTCCAGCAAGGCTTGTGGAGGGTGGATTCCTGGACAAAGCAGAATAAAAATCTATAAACAGACAGAACTCTTTCTTCTCATGAATATTCAATTAATAATGTCTAATAATGGCATTTTAATCTTCTCTGCCTTAATCTCCTTACATATGAAATAGGTGAGTTGCGTTAGATCAGAGGTTGGCAAACTATCCTTTCACATTTCTAAGAAATGTTTGATATAAGTATGAGCCCTGACATCTTAAATAAATATCTGAGCAAATAAATGATCTGATGAGTTCTTCTAAAGAAAGGTGTTCTATTAATGATACATTTCCATTAAGCAATAAACTGTGGGTCCCTGAGAGGATGAGGCCACTGAACAACTCTTCTCACTGTCAATGGTTTTGTGAATGTGTGTTTGGTCATAATATTTTCTATAATATAATTAAAACACCAACATGTTTAGAAGTTAGATTAATGATAATGAGAAAAGATGATACCAGGAATTGATTCAGTAAATCAGCCTCTGAGATATCTTTTTTATTACGTTACACACGCTCAGAACATGGGTTAGAAAATTTCAAATACTTAGGAAGCTAAAACCTTTAGCTTAAACCTTAAATCTAGACTTAAGAGAATTTAATATGAGATAACTTTAGCTTTGTTTTATCAGTGGGGAAATTAAGGTACCAACACCACCATTTATTTTATTTTTTAAATTTTTCCCCTTATTTTTGTTACTTAGTGACAAAACTCGTGATGACTAGTGCATGCAGAAGAGATCATTTAAGCCGGGGTCCACCTCCTGAACTAAAATTGAGACTATATTTCCCTATGGAAATTTCATATGGATAAGACACAACATGCTAAGATGAGAAAATTCGTTTCCTTTGTGACTTTCATGAGCTTCTGAAATTCTCTGTCTCAGCTTTCCATCAAGAAGAAGATGAATTCAATGCCAATGTAGGTAGATCTCAAAGGTATTACAAAGATGAGTGAGAACCTCACAGTTCTATTGAGAAGATTTTGAAGCTTTATTGATGGCCAGCTCCAATAGTGTCCTTGTTTGTGACAAAGTTCTCCCTTTATGACCAATCAAGCCCTACATACTATTCTAACTTTAGCTCAAAATCCTTTCTTTTCCTGAATCTCTACCAAGCCTCTCTAGTCCTGAGTAGTTTCTTGCTAATCTGAATAATCTTAGCAAGTATTGAGTATTTATTGCATTCTAGACACTATATTATAGTAGTCCTGTTTTATCTGTAGGGGATATATTCCAAGACCCCAGTGGATGCTTGAAACGTTGGTTATACTGAACCCTAGATATATTATGCTTTTTCCTCTACACACATACCTGTGATAAAGTTTAGTTTATAAATTAGACACAGTAAGAGATTAATACTTAATAAAATAGAACAATTATAACAATATACTGTAATAAAAGTTATGTGAATGTGGTTTCTCTCTCTCTAACTAGTATCTTATTGTTCTGTACTCACCTATTTTTGGATCATGGGTGACTACAGGTAACTGAAATCATGGAAAATGAGCAAAAGTGCAGATAAGGAGAGACTACTATATCTAATCCTCACAGCAATCCCAGCGTAGAAGCTGTTTATTTTATTATCACTATCTTATAGATGAGGAAATTCAGCTTGCTCAGGAAGTGGTAGATTCAGGATTCAAACCCAGGCATCCTGATATCTAGGGCCCTACTATTAACCAATATGATATTCTATTTTCTAACTCACGAGTCCCTGCCTACGCTGTTCATTTGACATTTTTGTTTTTGTATTTTGCAAATTAGCCTTACACTTTAATTTTAATTTAAATCAAGCACGTTTTCTTCCTAAATAGATATGATGGTACTTGAAAACAGTGACTTGTCTTGTCAGTATCTGGTAGCTAGGTAGGTGTGCATAAATATCTCCTGAGTGACTGAAATATATGAGTATGTGTGTACCAGTGTGCCTATGTAGTGTGTGCATCTTCAAAGCGTAATGCAATTTTTAGATGGCTTATATAAGTACTTGCAATCCACATGACCCCTAAAACTGGAAGGAGTTTCTCCTCTCTTAAACAGTCATCTCATGTTGTGTGCACTACTATTCTAGAATTTTTAATTTCACTCTTTTCGAAATTTTATGGTAGTAGCAGGCACCCTACCTACTACCATACATATCTGAGTGTTTTAACTTCCCTTTAAAAATTATTAGCTTCTTGAGTTTGGGGATGAAGTCATTTTTTCTTTTATCTCCACAATTCTTACAAGAATGCCTTGCATATGATCTGCAAAAATATAAATCTCTGCTGAATAAATGAATAAACATCAGTTGATTTTACTTGTTGATTTATGCAAGCTATAATCTCTAGCTTTCAGGTACAGATCATTTTCTTAATCTGGAAAGTTTTCTAGATGGTGAGTTATCTAAAAATCCAAATAACATTTTAATTGGATTTCTGCCTTTGATGCTTAACCTTGGGGCCTATGAAGAGTTGCTCTAATTTTGTGGTTAACTTTCTGCAGCTAAATTGTAAATTTGACTAGCTTGAAGTGGTGTAGCAATATTAGACTGAGGTTGCTGTGAGGTCAGGAACATTATCTTCTTCTTTCTTTGCATTTACATTGTTTTAAATTAAGTGACTCTGGATATAAGAATAATTGGTCAGGATTCACCTTTTACCATGAGTTTTATCTACAAGAAGTAATGAATTTTGCAAATCTGAGGCAGACTACAGAGCCATATGTCCTTTGACTTTTTGTTCAGTTTTTTTTTTTTTCTAAATGTGCTTTATTTTTTTCTTTTTGTTTTTATTTTTTTTTTTCTCTCTTTTCTGGCCTTTTATCTGCATAGTTCTAGAACTTTTACTTAACAATACTTATAATCTCATATCATACTTTTTAGTAACATGTTTTCAAGCGAAGTTTAATTATAATTACTTAGGATACTCTGCTCTAATTTTCCAGCAAAGGCAATTTAAGAAGGACTAGGGATGTGATGCCTCAGTACATCTGCAAAAAATTATTCTTTAGAACTCTCACAAACAGCACTTTCTCTTCCTCTATTTTTAAGGATCAGAGTGGATAACTCTGGGGCCAGGCTGTGGGCTCTTCTGTTTTTTTCATTAACAATAAGAACTAACATGGACAGTGTACTCATCATGTTACAGAATCATGTTTTACATAGACTATCTCTTTTAATCTAGTTCAAGCACTATTAAACTTATTTACAGTAGAAATAATGAGTGAGAAAGGATCAGAGTCATAAAGGAAATAAGAATGGAGTTCCAAGACTTTCTGAACTCAGGTTCTCACTTTTATCATAAAGAATACTTGCACATGCAAAACTCATGGATGCCCAGAATTTGGGGCAGATGGGATGTCTTTGCAATGAGCTAGTTCAATTGCTTCCTTTTTCAAATTAGAATTGGGTCAGCAAGTTGAGGTGACTTGATGAAGTATATTAGTAGCTCTGTCTGTTGTCTAATGCTGTGCAAAAATCCACCTCAAAATTTCCTGGATGAATCAATAACACTCTACTATATTTCATAAATGGGCGACCAGTGGTGGCTCAGCCAGATAGTCCTCCTGCTCCACTTTCTGTCCTCTGAGCCTGGAATGTCCCAGATGCTTCTTCATCCACATGTATGGTTCTCAGCCAGGATGGCTGGCATCACAGGGGATAGCCAGTCATCACTCCTTCTCCACTTGGCCTTTACACGTGGTTGGCTTGGACTTCCTCACAACATGGCATCTGACTGCCAAGGGAGGATGCTGAAGCCAGCATCCTTTTAAAGGCTAGGCCTGGAACTGTCACTTCTGCCACATTCTATTGGTCAAAGTAAATCACAAGTCCAGTCTAGATTTAAGAGGAACAGAAGAAAACCCATATTTTCATGTATGGAGTTGCACAAGAGGGAAGAACTTAATGGTGGACATTTTTCAAGACCGTCTATCACAATAGCACAGCCGGAAACGAACCACATTCCTCATTTGAGTCGAGTTCTAGTTCTGCCTCCTCACTATGTCTCTCCTACTTGTGTTTCCACAGCATTATACCTCTGAGAAGAGAAATTGAGTTTCTCGTCTCTTTTCCATGGCCCAAGCCCCTGTGTCTAACGCTTTGTCGCATCCATTGTGTATACTCAATAGTCCTTTGTGGGAGTTCATTTATTCCTTATTTCTTGGTACTCTTATTTCTCCTCTCTAAACTATATTTGCATTAAGCCCATCTTAGAGGAAAGAAATGTGGACTCTGGAGAAAACATAAGTGAGTTATTGTTTATTGAGAGTTTACTATCTTCCAAGAGCTATGTAACTTGCTTCTACCATATATTTTTTTGTGTAATTCTCACTAGAAACTAGGGAGACAGGGTATGGTACCTGCTGGCCAAGTGTTCAAGTCACTTGTCAAAGGCTACACACTAAAAGATAGAACCAAGAAGGCAATCTCAGTTGTCCCAACTTCAAGGTCATGGTTCTTTCACATGTGAGGGTGCTAAGAAAGTAAAGACAGGTTGCCCTTTCAAGAAGTTTGGCAATAAAATGAGGGACAGAAAAGAAAGTGGAGAGAGAGAGCAGCAGGGAAGAGAGTACAGGGAAGAATACTAAGGAGTAAAAACACATTATAAAGATTGGTGTTTTTTGTTTGTTTGTTTGTTTGTTTGTTTTTAGGATAGGGAGGCTGAGCATATCTGGAAGCTGACCTGAGAATCATCAGGGAAAGAGAGATGAAAGATGCAAATAAGAAAGTAGTTACCCGGGGGAGTAATGCCCCAGAAGAAGCTAGAAATGAACACTACTGGGGCAGAGATGAATGAGGAGGGACATTTTCTCCTCCAAAACAGTAATATGAGAAAAGGGCTAGGAAAGGACTGAAGAGTTCTCAGGTGGAGAGGAGAAAAATTGAGAGATTATTTGAGTGATTAGAAATCTCATTGAACATCATATCAAGGGAAATATTCAAATGTTGATAAAAAATAACCATTGTTTCCAAAGGCAAAGAGAAGTTAAATGAAAGAAAATGCTCCTGTATTGTTACAGAGGGGACACTGGCAGCTTTCCAACAGAGGAAGAACGAATAAGTACAGCAAGACTCTAATCGCTTTCTTTTTAGAAGCTCTAATCTTTAATTTTGAAATGACCCCGAATATCAGAAAAGGCTGAGTAGTCAAGTTAAAGTTTAATATTGTTCGGTGTTAAATTCTCCAATTATTTCCTGCCTTCTGAGATTTTCTAAGTAGAAGATTAACAGTCTTCTCAATATTTGGAGCAATAAAATACGTTTGGAGGATGACGTTAACATCCTTTACTTAGAGCGTGCTGAACAGTAAGAGGTCAAGTTCGAGAAGAAAGAAAAAAAGTGTCCCACAGATCCTCAAGTGTCACCCGACCCTCTGTGATCTTTTCAATTTTTATGCTACGCCTCCTCCTATCTCAAAGAAAAATCCATGTAACGGGTTGAACAAAGGTTTACTTTTCCTTTTTAATCAAATAAATCTCTTTTTAAAAAGAGCTTAATATTTCATCAGGAAGAACCAAAAAATAAGCCTCAGGAAATTAGCCATAAAGGCATTAACTAGTCTCTGTGAGAATAGCCTGCGGCAAAGCTTAAGAGACGTCATCCACTAATCTTAACATTGGCCGATGTTAATTTTGAAGTAGTTATTGCTAATATGAATTATGGATAACAGATTAAACTATATTTATTTGTAATCTCTAACATGTAAGGGGATATTTTTCCCTTGATATAAGCACTTCAACTCCCATTCACAAATCATAGATGCTTTGCCTCCTAAGAGTGGACAAGAAGCACCTAATCATGTATAACCCATTTTTAATGAAACGAAGTCTCGTGCCTTCTTTATTCCTGATGTCAAACTCTCTTATTTCACCAAATTTGAGCACTTACATTTTTGTTGGAAAGTTTATTAGTGTCCTCCATCCTCTCAATGGCCCTACCCAGTGCAAAATAATTGTTAAAGCCATCAAAGATATATCAGGAATAACAGCCACATTTTCCTTGGTATAAAAGAATTTAAGAGAACCTGGCTAGTGGTTAAGGAAATGATATTGGCACCAGACTACCTGAATACAAATTCCAGCATCACTACTTCCTAGCTGTGCAAGCCAGGATGAGTTGATTATTGTTGATATTCCTTTCCTCATGGAGAGATAATAACAGTGCCAATTGCATAAAGTTGTCATGAAGATTAAATAAAATGACATATGCGAAGTCATTATCAGAGCACTCAATGTTATACATTTTTCTGTTTTATTATTTTATTATCTGAACCATGCCAAAGTACTAGAGAGTTTAATCTTCATTTTTCTCTAGGTAAAGCAATATAGCTGATTGAAAAATAAAATAATAATTTCTGGTTTGTTTATATGATAGCATGTAGCTCAAATTTCACTTTCTCAATGAGGCTTATCTCATTTAAAATGGAAATCAGTCCACCTTCATCTTGACCCAAGACTCCCAAATCCCCCAATCTGTTTTATCTTTTTCCCACAACACTTATTTTTTTTAACTTGCAATATCTATTTATTCTGTTTATTGTCTTCATCCTTCCACTCAAATATTAGCTCCTCCAGGGCAAAGAATTATATTACTTTTATTCCCCAATATATCTCAAGTGCCAAGAATAGTGCCTGGGATATAGAATACACTATATAAATATTTGTTGAGTGGCAGGATGCAGTGGCTCACACCTGTAATCCTAGCACTCTGGGAGGCAGAGGTGGGAGGATCACTTGAGGTCAGGAATTTGAGACCAGCATGAGCAAGAATAAGACCCCATCTCTACTAAAAAAATAGAAAAAAGTAGCCAGTCAACCAAAAATAGAAACAAAAAATTAGCCAGGTGCTTGTAGCTGAGGCAGGAGGATCGCTTGACCCCAGGAGTTGGAGGTTGCTGTGAGCTAGGCTGACGCCACAGCACTCACTCTAGCCTGGGCAAAAAAGCGAGACTCTGTCTCAAAAAAAAAAAAAAAGAAAAAGAAAAAGAAAAGAAATATATATTTATTGAGTGAAAGAAAGAAGAAGAGAAGGAAGGACGGAAGGAATTACATCTATTTCTGTCCAAAAAGGAAAATAAAAAGAGGGGAAAAAGAGGAAAATGGGTATATCATATATAGAGAGTTTAAAATATTTTCAGGAAATAGTAGCATTACAAAAATGTTCTTTTTCCACTAACAGTTCATGAACCTTTTATAGCTTAAATGGTGACAACAAATTCAAAGCATTTAATAGTAAAAATTTCTTCAACAGAAAAAATAGCTTTAATTATATATGAAAATTAAGCATAAAATTGGTGACATGAATAAGGTCAGAGGTAGTTGTTTGAACTCATTTTGCTTTTATATTTGTTCATTATACAGATGCAATTTTCTGTAAATAGCAGCCACAGCTGTCTAACAATGGGCTTCCTCAGAAGTGGAAGCCATGGAATAGAGGCAGGTCAGTTCCTTCTGATCCCAGAGCTAATTGGCAGAACCTGAGTAGAACCTCTGACTCCCAGGTCAGGGTGTGATATCAATCTCCCTTCATCAGCCGAACCACCGGTTTGCTATTTCTCTTGGGAAAAATAAGCAGAAGATAATTCAAATTATTTACATAGTTCTTGAATTGGATCTAGAGGTAGAACCATGTAGGGGCAAGAACATGAAACAAACTTATGTCAAAATAACATCAACAATTCAAATACTTGAATGTGCCAAGGTCAGATCATATTTATGCCTCATTTCCTCATTTGCAAGTAAGAGATGAATTCTGAGAAAACGGTACACAGAATCATTAAGAGAGGGACGGTCTCTTAGAAGTGATTAATTTTATTCAGTTTCAGGAAATTATTAATATGTTATCTTCCCAGGTAAAGAAAGTCTAGACGGCTTCTTATGCATAGATTTTCACATGCTTCTTTCTTTACCTTCTAATTTTTCCTGTCCTACCTCTCCCCACCCCATGCCATATATGCAAACATTCTATACAACCAATTACACAATTCTCATATTTATGCAAAGATATGGGGAAGTTTTCATATCACACCACTTGAGAGTCCAGAGTGTGGATATTTAGGGTGGCTGTACATCAGTTTGCCAGGGACAGCTCCAGTTTTTGTCAATATTTCTAAATACATATTAGTAACTCTTTCTTTCATTCTCAAAAGCCTCGCAGTTTGGATGATGAATGCTGTGGTCACTCAAAGATATTAAAGTTGAGATATCAAGAGAAGAGGAAAGAAAAAAGTTTTAAAGACAACACATCATAGTGTGTCCATCTTCCAAGGCCACTAACCTACTGCTGTATACACTGGAGGGCTCAGAAGCTCAAGAAACCTCCTTCACGCAGAGAGACTCCAGTCACCCACACCCTGATTTGCATCATTGTTGCATCTTGAAAATGACATTTAATTCAGGGGTCCCAAGGTTTTATTGAAGTCTGTTCACATTAAAGATCTTTGTCCCAAAAGCCTGATATTCTAAAAACTCTAGAACCTTTCTTTTCAAATCTACTTACAGATTCTTAAACAGAAAAGATGATCCCTCCTTACCTGGCATGACTTCCAGCACTTGAATCAATGACTACTGTCTATTCGCTCAATATCTCTGACAAATTATTTATCCATACCAAAAGTATAAAAATCTGTTAATAGTAACATATATGTTGGTGTTTATATGATTACAATTATTTATATCTACATGAAAAAATAAAACAAAGTGCAACAAGTGAAAAAAAAAATCCCAAAACATCATTTTAGCTCAAAGGATTTTAAAATATAAGTAGGTTATCTCTTGAACAGAAATTATGCCATGGAGTGGGGAGAGTTTATAGATTTCCTGTAATATGTCCTATTTAAACCACCCTCTCCTCTCCCCATTTGATAATCTATTTCCTTCTTTCCCTTTTTTGAAAAATCATGATCCCCTCTCTCTTTGTTGGCATATTAAAACACAATTAACAAACTAAGAATTAGTTCAAACAAAGTGGACAGACAGGCATAACAAAATCTGTCCATCGATCGTCGTTTAGCCACTAATTCCCTCTCAGGTAGCAGAGAAGTGACAAATTGTGGGCCATGAAGTCATCAGCCTGCAGGATCATGTCATTTAAATGGGAGGATTACACAAGGCTTGTATCTGTAGAAAATGACACTCCTCTCAAATTACAATTCCGGCTCCTCCAGGGGCAGAAATGACCATCATCAATATGAGAAAATGTTCAGGATCACAGGAAACGCTGTCCTCCATTTCTCTTCCTTCCCGATACAGCTCCCTGCTCTCCAAAATGAGATAGCTGAGTAGCTGCTGGATAATTTCCTAATGATTAAAGATGCTCCCCGTGTTAAACCATACGTTTTGTTGCCTGTGTGTTGGGGCTCTAATGAAAAGACAGATACCTCTCTACAGGAGAAGCATGTTTAGGCAATGCCCTTTCCCCAGAACCTGATTAAATCAGGATGCTTAAAAGAGTTTTGCTTTTATGATACAAGTAGTTTGAGCTCTATTGGCACTGAGTTTAAACACTGCAAGCAAAATATTAGTTTTGGGTCTGCAGTGTATTCATAGCCCTGAGTGTCTCCAACAAGCTTGTCTAGAGGATTCTGTTTATGTGAAAGAAATTGCTATGATCAATCACTCTATAGTAAGGATCAAACTAAATGCTGAAGCGAGAGAAGTTTTCCATTGGCCCTGTTCAGCAAGAGACCAGAGCACTGCAAGTGAGCTGTTATAAATATTCTGCAAGAAAACTACAATTTATGTTCTAGATTTTTTTTTTCCAGTTGTTGATATGAAACCTCATGTTTCAGGATCATTTTTTTCCCCTCCAGCTCATATTATGCAGTCTCCACAGAGCAGAAGGCAATTTCAGTTGCCCAACCTTGGCTGTTATGAGTACTTTAGAAGCTTATATTTTTCTCAAAATAAAAGAAAACCCCTAAAATCCTCAACGTGCATTGCAGAAATGAATTCAATTTTTTTATTCTCTAAAGCCACGTAAGGGTAGTCAGTATCATTATCATCATTTCACAAATACATTGAGAAATTGGGAGAACATTTGGGCTGTAGAAAGCTCTTCAAAGAAATAGCAAAAAGGAGAAAAGAAAACATAATTCTGAGTCCTCATTTCCAGCTCTGAGAATGAATCAGGTGGCCACATGTCATTTCAAAATTTATTTCCACGTATCTCTTTATGATTTCACAGGGTAGAACAGGTTTTTGAAATTGCATGGAGTGATAACTTAAGGCCCTTTTTTCTTGTAGATTTAGCAACAGGCAACTTTTTAGTATTCTGATTTTATCTTTCTCCTTTCCTTTTTTTCAGTTCTCGGTCCCCATCTAGTCAGATACGTACAAATTTGAAGCCATCTATTAACACCCCTCACTTCCTTTCCGATGTCCCAACTAGACTTTTGCTTGAAGATTCTTATCTGTGGTCTTTGCAGACCTCTCCGTTGTAAAAGTCACTGCTTGATTACTTATTTCAGAACAGTGCTCTGAATGTGTCATTCTACTGCTTGAAATTTTCATGAACATTTTCGTATAGAATAAATGTCAACATTCTTATCTAAGGCATTCAAGGTCCCCTGCCATCTGGCTGAAACTGATTTCTTTTTTCTAGTCTTCCTCACTTCTTTTTCTTTTTTTATTGTTTAATTGAACCCTATTCTCCAGTCAATTACTCTTTATTCTGTAGCTTTACTAATTTGTTTCCCAGATCCCAAAGGCCATTTTTTTGTCCTTGACCTTGTCCTTCACTCAGTGTTTTCAAGAGCTTCGGTGTTATTCCTCCTTTAAGCTTCATCTTAACAGCACAAACTCCCTGACATCATTGCCCATCATTCTAAGGAGAGAGGAGAATCTTCTGGTTTTCTATACTACCATGGCCTATTGCTGGTTACCACACTCAACACTTTTGCATCATATCCTGGGAATTTATAGGCATGCTTTAGTGTCCCCAAGTTGCCAGACCAGCAACTCCTTGAAAAGAACATCCACGTCTCATCTATTTGGCATGGCTCTCACTAGTAATTAGCGATTTACACATGGTGGATGTGCAACAGGGTCTTTCTAAGTGAATTAGAAGAAGTGTTTCATTTTTTCAATTCTGTTAAACTCATCAAAACTTATTTGTTATAAGTCCCAGTCCCTCATTGAACTCCTTTCTCTATTAAGAAATTAATAAACTTGTTTATGATATAAAGGTTAATGAGTTAATGTTTTATTCTCACTCCAGGCATCTGCATTTAGAAAGAGGCTCCTTAGTGACACTGCCTCAGATCTATCACAGCTGGTATAACATGGACAGCAATATATTTTTGTCCTGCTCTGTTGACCCTTTATAACTTTGCCTTTACTACTTTGCCCATGAAATGTCACGACCCCTGTGCCCTCAAATACCCAAACCTGAAGCCTTCCTGACCCATATATTTCCCTCTTGATGAACACTTTACAAAGGTCTTATTCTCATAATTTAGTTTATCTTCATTAATTGCATCTTGGGCTTCATGTTCTGAAAAATTCAGAGGGATGCTTTCTCTGTAAAAATGTAGGATATTGAGAAACTGAATATACGAATGGACAAAGACTAGAACATCTATAAAAATAGAACCCTGACCCACAGTCTGCAGCACCCAGCACAGGAATCAGTCCTACTATTAACAATGACCAGTCCAAAAGTCAGTCTTTTATCCCCAGCAACTAGTCCAGGAAGCCAAACAATAACTCTTGTGACAATTAGCTCAAAAGGGCCACAACTTCATTAATCAACAAATGACAGCTTCCTTAGTTTTCATTCCACTTCCAACTTAAGACCAAAGAAAGCTAAACATGCCCCCCCCACCCCCCGCCAATCACATAGGCTCCCTGCTTCTAATCGTCCCACCTCCAGCTTCCCTCCTGCCAACAATCTCCAATGAGGATGTATCTGAAGCCTTTCCTTTCATCCACTGCAAGGCTTTCCCACTCCTCAGCCTTCTTTTGAGTCTCTGCCAAAATACATGTGATGGTTGCTGACTTCCTTGCTACAACAAACTCTAAAGAAATAGCCTTTGCTTTTCCTCATTTGGGTTTATTCCCACAACACACCAGTAATACTATTGGTTTTTGAGAAAATCCCTTGGTGCTCATGAGGGAGGAGAGCAAGTCTGGTCCTGTTCTGCATCAGTTCTCTATTGCTATGTGACAAACCACCCCAAACTTGGTGGCCTAAAATCATAACTAGTCATGATTTCTGATGATTCTGTGGGTTGGCTGAGTGGTTCTTCCGCTGGTTTCACCTGTGCTCACACGTGAGGCAGCGTTCAGCAGGTGTGTTGCCTGGAAACTAGACTTGCTGGGACTGCTGGGACAGCTGGCTCTCTGTCTCCCTGCGGTCCTTTACTCCACAGTGTGGTGGTATCAAGGCAGTGCACTAGGACAGCAAAGAGAGAATCTGCAAGGCCTCACAACTGGAAAAGTAACCCAACAAAGATAACGTTTTAGTTTTGAATAACATTTGGGAAGGACCTTCCTGTATGGGTAGAGTTTCAACAGAAGAACGGAGGAAGAGAGAAATGGGAGGGCATGGGGTGGGATCAGGCAGTGAGGGAACCTCATTTGACCAGTGCAGATGCAATGTAAAGGAGAAGAGCAGGATATAAGTTTGAAAGGTATTTAAATAGAAAACCATGAACCACATAGAATGACATAAATGAGATTTTACATTTGATGCAATAGACACTGGGAAGTCATTGACCATTATTGGATAAAGGAAATTAATGACTGGAAACCAGGAGTGACAGAGAACACATTGATTGTACAGATGGTAAAGGATGGAGAGGGGCTCAGGAAGATGCTCTTAAAGTAGAATAAATCATGATTGGAAACTCACCACCAGGGGTGAGAGTAATATTGGGCTGAGGCTTTGATACTCAGATACATGAAAAAAGACAGACAGAGAGAGAGAGAGAGAGAGAGAGAAAGGGGAGACAGAAAGGTAAGGAAGTGAAGAAAGAAAGAAGGAAAGAAAGAAAGAAAAAGAAAGGGGGGGAGGGAGGGAGAAGAAGAGAGAAACAAAGAAAGAAAGAAGGAAAGAAGAGGGAGGGAGGGAGGGAGGAAATGAAAGAAAGGAAGGAAGGGAAAGAAAGAAAGAAAAAGAAAGAAAGAAAGAAAGAGAGAAAGAAAAGGAAGGAAGGAAGGAAGGAAGGAAGGAAGGAAGGAAGGAAGGAAGGAAGAAAGACAGACAAGCTGCCCTTTGTCATCTGTGAGCTCCTTAGGGACAGATACTAGTGAACAATTTTCTTAAGCAGAGAAAATGGAATGACAATCAGGCTTATCTTTTACAAACTTAGTTGGATTCAGTGGACAAACTTTAAAGAAATGAGACTGAGATGAGAATGTTGAAGTACCTCGCCCAAGGCCACATAGCTAGCAAGTGCCAGAGGAAAAGAAAACATACCCAGAGAGTCTGGCTTTAGTACTAACCCATTTGCACTTCACTCCACTATCTTTATAAATAGTTAATTCCTGAGTCCTCCTGATATTAAAAATATGTCATCCCTAGCACAAGTAATAACGATTCACTTGGACTACCATAACAACTTCCTAACTGATGTCCTCAAGTTGAATAGTCTTCATGAATCTATCCTCCACAGGCTACTATAATGATCTATAAACACACACACACAAATGTACACAAACACTGCTGTTCCCTATCACACCTTTTTACAAAAAGACTGCAATCCCTCCCTATCATACAAAGGAGAATTTATAAGCTCCTTAGCAGACACAAACAGATGTTTAAAATCTGGCTGTGTTAGTCTACTGAGCTGCCATAACAAAATACCACAGACTGGGTGGCTTAGAGAACAGAAGTTGATTGACTCACAGTTATGGAGGTAAGAAGTCCACAGTCAAGGTGTCAGAATGGTTGGCTTCTTCTAAGGGCCAGAAGGGAAAGGTCTGTTCTGAGCCCCTCTGCTTAGCTTGCAGATGGTGTCTGTTCCCTGTGTGTCCTCACATCAACTTCTCTTTATACTTGTCTGTTTCTGTGTCCAAATTTCCCCTTTTTATAAGGACAACAATCATATTGGATTTGGGCCCACCCTAATGGCCTTACTTTAACTTTATGACTTCAGTAAAGACCGTGTCTCCAAACAGGGTCACATTCTGAGGTTCTCGCGTTTAGGATTTCAACATATTGATTTTGAGGGGACATAATTCAATCCATAGCACTGATCTAGCTGGACTTCTCACACGATCTCCCACAATTCTCTGCCTTTAACTAATATTTTCACAGCCTTGAAGTACCTGTAGTCTCCCAACATAACACCCCCGACCCCCATCATTTTATTTAAAAATCCTGATGTTATTGAGCTTTCTGTCACCCTGTCCTATCTTGGCAGTCAAGAGCATCATCAGTCCCTTGACCCCGTTACCTCCTACACATTCATAGGAGGCTTCACTGAGGCCAGGGCTACTTAAATGCCTCCACGAGGCCCCAGGGTTTGTGTCTATCATAGCATGTCCTACTGCTAGGAGACTAGGGAAAACCTGGCATTCATTTGCCAAACTTACAAGTTTGATAACTAACGAGCAGCCTATCAATTTATGTATTAAAATAGAGCTCCCCCAGAGACTAATTGGCCTTGGCAGAGCAATTCTTCCCTCAAGGCAGCCCTGTGTAGGATGCCAGTTAGCAACAGAAATTGCTTCATGAACCCAGAATCAGAGCTAAGAGAATGAGATGGTTCAAATTTTGGATAGCGTTGGGCTAAGGTGATCTGATAATATTTTCCCATAACAGGGATAGTTTTGCCAAATCAATAATTATAGTAAAAAAAAGTTAATAATATTTTATATTAACCCATGTGCACCAAGCACTACATGAACTAAAAACAGTAAGATAGTAAAACCTATGCTGTTACTATCCTCAAATTATAACCAAAAAAATTAACACGTAGAGGTTAAGCAGATTCTCCAGGATTTGAACAAATGGTAACAGACTCTGGATTCCTAGATCTTAACTGCCTCAACTTTGATATTGGAAGCTCATTGGTGAAGGTGCTCTCTCTACACTGATCTCTGCTTATGTGGAAACTTCCAAACTTTGCTTTTACAAATCTGTTCTTCCAACACTGATGAACACCTTTTGACAAACATGTGTTTTAGCTTTCAGTTATGTCTTGATGGCCTGAAAGCCATCCTGTGTCTACACAAGGCAGCTTATCCATGCTCTTGTCTCTTAAGGTTTGGCTTTAAATCTCAAATAGTAACTTACATTGAAGTTTTAGGAAGATGTTTCACTGTAGCCTGCAGGTTATGGTACCAACACATGGTATTATAATTATCTCTTTATGTGTTTCTTATCTCCTTACTAAAAATGAAAGTTGCCTATATTTAGGACCCTGAGGTATTTATGTTCGAACGCCTATCTCTAACAGTGTGCCCATCAACACTGTACAGACTGTGTAAATACTTGCTGAGGATATTAGTGTGAGAGTGTGTATGTGTGTGTGTGTGTTTGCAAGCAACAGAGACCAACTTTGGCTGAGCATAAGAAGAAAGAGATTAATTTGAAGACTACAGAAGAGTTTGCAGAATGAAAGGGGAGACTAAAAATGTAGGCTTAGAAAAGACAAGGCCAGCACAGCTCCAGGAGTCTGAGTTGTAGGACTTAACAAGCTGTCCATAAAACATCAGAAATGATTCCACTCTGAATATTTCTGATCTTTCTGTCAAGCAGATCAAGATGGCCTAATCAAGGTCATTCACCAGCCATCTGACAATAACGGTCCAGCTACATTTACTGATATCCCCATCAGGCTGTAGCCAGTGGAGACAAGGTCAGTTCCCTCAGAGCTGAAGCCACGCCTAATGGTGAAGGAGTGGATACTGAATACCAAGGAAAAATCTATGATTTTAGCTGATTTAATATAGAAATTTTGGAAACCTGAGTTTGGCTGGCATTCTTAGAAAATATTAATTGTTAGTTAGAGGATAAGAGATATGAATTCAGAAATCATTTGGCCATGATTTCTATGGGAGCTTTTGAGAATAGGTAAAATCATAGAAGAGGAGAAGACCAAAAAAGACAATTATAATGCAGAAACTGGGGGAGCCACTAATTTTTAGGAAAAAAAGAACAAAAGTAAACAGAAGGTAGTAAACGGCTAGAAAACTACCTAACCTCTCTGAACTCCAGTTTGTTCATTTTTTGCTTTGTTTTGTTTTGTCTTTTGTAAAATACAGATTCTGTTAGTACCTACTTCTTTTGGTGAGTTATGAGGATGAAATGAGATAATCTATATAAAGCTCTTATGAAACTGTGTGGCCCATCAATAAATGTTAACTGCCATCGTCATTAGGAAAAGGAGAAAACAGAGGCCATGTTTAAGGAATTAAGGAAGTCTGGAACCTCAATAGGTTTCATGTTTTAGAGTGATTGAGAGGAACAATCCTGAGCATCTAATAGTTAGAAAGTCATTGGAAATATGCAGGAATTATTTTTCACTAAGTGAGAAATGATTAAAAATTGAATGGATGGTAAAGAAAGACCAGATTAAGTTACCCTCTCTACCACAAGTCTAAGTCAAAGGAAAGGAGCTGAGAATTCAGGAAATTCTCCCTGTCAGCTTCCAATTTGAAATCTGTCCTGTTATTTGTGTCAACTCCTGGCATTTTGGACATCCTCCTGTCTTTCTGTGCCAGAGCCTTCGACAGGAAGATTCAGACTTTTATGTGAATTGTAAACATGTGCCTACTCTTGGGTCTTGGAAGGGAGCTTTCTAACTGAATAATTATACCCAAGATTGGTTAAAAAAAAAAACAAGACAAATATGGTAAGCAAAACAAAATGTTAACTGATGGAAAAAAAAGATTCCTTTCTCTCACGTGCACCTCTGAAACATTCACTCCTAAAAGTCAAGGGAACTCTATTTGCACTTTCTGAGCTGACTTAGAATCTGTTTGTTGCTTGAATTTCTATCAGAGCAGTTCAGCTAGGTTTCCCTACCGTCTATTCTTCTCATCAAAAGAAAAAAAAATATTTGTTATTGAACTCATATAGAGTCAAAACTGCTATCAGAAAACATTCCTATTCCTATTAGATTTTTGAAGACATAGGTGAGTTTTTAAGCATACACTTATTCTTATGAAAAGTGAGTGTTTCAAGCTGAGCTCTAGGTATAAATTAATGAAAAATGCTCTTCCCTTTGAGCCTTTATTAATCGCCTGTGAAAATTTTATTTACCCTTCAATCACTACTCAAATACTCCTTCTTCCTTAAAGTCTGTCTAATCTTTCTAATTGCAATTAATCTACTCCACATAACATTTTTTCCCCTCAGTCTACATTATCTTCTATTGCAGTTTTATACATTCCACTAGTTTAAAGCTCATTGAGGGGAGTTACTGATATCAAGAATAGTATTTCTAACAGAATCTAGCATCATTCCTTGCTGTTAGTAGGTACCTGATGCATGTGTATGAAATCTAACTTTATTGATAGGTAATTTTTTTCTAAATCTGGGTAATGTGTTTAACTCGTTAAGTTTATTTTCAAAATACTCAAAATCCTATTTACAAATCATCTGACGTTGGGGCCCTTGGGGAAATATTTTCATACAAACTTGAGGCTTCAAATCAATGAAAGATGGAAAGCACATGTCTATACCCATTTCTCCCCCCGCCTCTTTTTTTTCTTGTCCAGGTCTACTCAATCTTAACTATAGCAGATGGGCAGGAAAGACTCCCAAAGGCTAAAAGTATCGTGCAAATTAACTTCAGTAGCATCCAATGCAGCATCCCAAAATGCTGCTGAAATGATGTTTCCTACAAGTTCAAAATTGATTTGAAGGCAAGCACTTAGTCTCTATGTTGAATAAGAGTTACAACACCTCGGTATGCAATTAAAATCTCTATCTTATCATTTGCCATTAACACCTGGAATCATAGACTTTGAGAACAGGTAGGGATACTAATTCTAATCACATCTTCTTTCTCAGCTCATTTTAAAGATCATGAAACTGATGTACAGAAAGGTAATGTAGCTGTCTCTACCTATAACCAATTATCATGGATATATTTGGCATAATAGCTCCCATAGCAGAGGATTTATAAAGACACTCACAAAGACTGCCCTTAATTAAGGGCACCAGTCAAGTTTTCTCCCTCAATGGAGATGAGATTATGTTCTTGTATTTCTCCCTGGCCAGGTATCCACTTCTAATCTGGTGTAATTTGTGTATCACTCATCCTTACTAGATCAAAGTGGTCATCAGCTCCCTGAGAGCTCTTCAACCAGCAAAAGCCAAGCTGTCCCAAATTCGACCAAACTCCACTCATACACATCGCCTTCATCCTCTATCTGTACCTTCTGCTAGGTTTGTGTTCTTGATTCTTTGTAATTGTTATAGTTTGAGTACCATTGTGTTTTGTTGGAATTTCACATCAACTATTATTGGATCCCATATATTCTAGTCTCTGTGAATGGTTCCTTTGCTGAGGACTCTCCCTGCCTCTGACTTTGTTCTATGAGTTGAGTCAAAGCAGGAGGATTGAGACTCAGAATATTAATGCTCAATAAGCACAATTACCTGCAACACTGTAAATTTTGTGTTTCATTCAGTCCACTACTTGTGTTATTTTATGCCTCTCAGCTCAGCTTGCAATAGTGATCAGATGGACAGTGGCTGGTTCCCGGTGTGATACCTTGTCACTGCGGCCATTTAAGTTTTCAGAGCTCAGAGGGCTGGTTAAGATTAGAGGCAGAGTCTACTTGCCTCATTAGGCATTTGTTTAACTAGCTTCATCTGTTCTCTGTCTCCAAGTTAGCATCGGAACCTCAGACTTTAATAATGAACACAAAGTGGTTGAAGACTGGCCCGATTTATATTGATCACTAATGAAATCCTGGTGCTTTCAAAAGCACTGGAATAATTAAACTGGGCAAGGCACATACCAGGTACTATTTGCAGAGTACTTAAAACAATTGGGTAAGGTAATTGATGATTAAAACACAAAGGATCTGCAATTTGTTCCCTAGAACGATAATTAGAATGCTAAAGACAATGTAGGGGTCCATAAATGCATAACATTTTACATGTAAAATGGGTTGACATGGAAAAAGAATTACAAAAAAGAGTTCATTGTCAGCATATATAGAATATACTATGTTTCAGCAAAATGAATGTCCATTTTGATGATTGCCAAAACATCAGGATTTTCTGCCCTTCTCTTTTTGGGAAGGGTACCGTAGAAGAGAACTCCAAGTTATCCAAAAAAAAAAAGCTTTGTAATACCACCAGGAAGACGTTGAAAACTGAGTGAGGCTCTTAGAAGCAACCAGGGAATACAGTTTTCACTCATATTTTCCTCCCTTCTGTCTTAGATCCTCTTGCTTTAAAAGAGCATTATGCTTCTATAACATTACAGGGTCTGGCTTCCTGAGATAAGCAAATTAGTCTGCTTTTGGAGAAAGTCTGCATGGGAGGCAGGGAGGAGAGCAGAACGGAGAATGACACTCTACAGTGTTGGCACAGTGGAGGAAGCCATTGCCCACCACCACCGTTCACCCTTTCACATCGAACATAAATAGAGCATCCTTGATAGAAAGACTGCAAACATATAGTGCTGAATCCATAAAAGAATAACAACGGAGAAAAAACAAGGACTTGTTTTGCTTGCTAAGATGACTTAGGCCATGAACAGTAGTCCGTATATTTGATAATTCTTTACCAGAAGTGGTGATAGGTCTGGATTCAGCCTTGCAAACCCCATATAGCATCTTCCTTTGCTACATAACAGCTGTTTGCGAGCTAGTAGCCACAAAAAGGAAAAATGTTAACTGGACTACCTGGAGATCAAAACGACAACTGTGTGCTCTTTAAAATCAGCCACTTTCCAGGCCAAGTTAATTTTAATACACATGTGTACCCTACTGTAAGCCAACTGACTTTCATGTAAAATAGGTCAAGCTCTCCTTTTGTGTTACCAACCTTATTTTATTTTATTTCATTTATCATATATGTATTTAGTTGTTTTATTGTCTTTCTCACCTTCACAAGATTATAAATTCTCTGACAGTAGAGTCTACATCACTTTTGTTCATCACTCTCTAGTGCCTAGAACAGTGTCTGCTATAGAGTAGGAGCTAAAGGGTAATTATTGAGTAAATAAGTCATTCTGTAGCCAGGATCAAAATAAATGGTGAGTAGGCTGATATTTAAAGTTCTTTCCCAGAAGATAGTGAAATATGAATAATTTGGTATTTTCACATCAGATCTGAAGCTGAAAAGAAATAAAAAGGTAATCTGTAAACTCTCAACCAGAGAAAAAGAACTAACTATAATCCAGGAAAGTCTTGGTTAAGTTTCCAACTAGAAATCACCTTATACTTTATCTGCAGCACAGGCTGCATATCATGATGATCGGTAGCCTCCAAAGGCTTTTGAAATATATGCCAAGCTCCAAACTCCTCAGCACAGCAACCCCCAAATTTATGTCCTCTTCAGTCTTTGCGATTTCAGTGATAATTTACTACTTGGGCTGGAGATAATAAGCAAATACTATATATTTCTACTCACTTACATGGACAAGAGCCTTCAATGACTAGCATATCATTTATTTTATAATACTGTAGCTCTCGCCAAACATTCTTATCCTCTCACACCACATTTGCATTGGGTGATTTAATATAAATCAATATTTTTTTCATTGCCTATTACTTTTGGATCAGAGTGCTTAGTGATAATTTTGTCTTTCTAGAGGGAGGTGGAAGGCTGGAGAGTATGTGTGCATAAGTACAGGGTGTATATCAGGGGCGGAAGGGGAGTGTGAAGGTGTAGAAAGAACATGTCCAGCTATAATGGAGAGCTTTTTGACTTGGCCCTATAGATTATGAAAAGAATGTCATTTGACAAAAAATATTTTCCTAATGGTCCAAGTTACTAAATGAATATCACTCCTTAAAAATTTCCACCTATGTATCATTTGCTCCATGCCCCTTTAAAGGTGATAGTGTTCCAATGTCCAAACTGAGGCAGGAAAATTTCAATAATCATCATAAAAAGTCATCATGTAACTTTAGTCTGAAAATATCCAGTAATGAAGAGTGAGATATAGATAACTATCCAGGTTTACTCGATGGACTTCTCTGATTGTTTTGCATTCATCACCAACATATGTCATCTATCGCCTGGGTCGACACGTTCTACCCCCAAAATATACTCTGATCTATCTATTTCATCTCATCGCTCATAGATCCTGCTATCCTCCGCAAGCCACTGTGATAGCTCACCTAGCACATGAGGACTGCTTCCTAACTCATTTGCCTGCTTCCAAGCTTGCAACCCAACAACCGCTTCTTCTCATGTCAGCCTACTGACATTTTCAGAAAATAAATCATCTCATGTCCCTTCCCTGCTAAAAACATTTCAGCATCTTACTATCTCATGTAGAATCAAATCCAAATTTCTAAGGACTAGTACATTGCCAGGCATCTGTTTACCTTCCCAACCTGCCTCCCTGTCCTCATTTCTGCCCCCACCAAACATGGTGTCCCCGCCTGAAGGCTTTGCATATTTAGTTTTTTTAGCCTGTAAACCTCTTCCTCATATCTTCCATTGGCTGAAGGCTACACCTCTCCACAGGAGAGCTTCCTTCACTATCCTATAGACTATTGGCACCCCCAACCTACATACTCACTTTCTGTCCTATTACTCTAACTTCAGCGAGCTCATTACTATCTGAAATAATTTTGTTAACCCACAGATTTATTATTTCCTAGTGTGTTTGTTGATTGTCTGTTTTTACCTCTAGAATATAAACACCTGGCCAGATGCGGTGGCTCACGCCTGTAATCCTAGCACTCTGGGAGGCCAAGGCGGGAGGATCACTTGAGTTCAGGAGTCCAAGAAAAGCCTGAGCAAGAGTGAGACCCCATCTCTACTAAAAATAGTAAAAATTACCCATGTGTGGTGAGGCACTCCTGTAGTCCCAGCTACTCGGGGGGCTAAGACAGGAGGGTCCCTTGAGCCCAGGAGTTTGAGGTTGCTGTGAGCTAGGCTGACACCACGGCACTCTAGCCTTGGGTGACAGAATGAGACTCTGTTTCAAAATAAAATAAAATAAAATATAAACTCCTTAACACTAGAGACAGGTCCAGTTTTGCTCATCACTTAGACTCCAGTTGTCCACAAAAGTCGACTCATAGAAGCTGCTCAATAAATGTTTGTTGATTAAATCAATAAAATGAGAATTCTAGTTCAATATAATGAGCTTCTGACAATCAGAACTTCCTTACCATGGAATGAGCCATTAGGAAAGCGGTAAATCTCATGGTATTTGGGTATTGTCACCTCTGAATCCTCATATTCTCTAGTATAGCAATGGCACTCATCACATTGTGTTAAAGCTCCCAGTTTGCATATCATTCTCACTAAGTTTTGGCAGTATGAAGGCATCAGCTGTGTATAATTCACTTCTGAAACTCCTGTACCTATCACACTAGAGACATTTCTCTATAATGATATATGTTATCAAAAGATCTCATATTCTGCATAAAGGTAGATGATGACAAAGAAAATCTTACATAAATTTTTTAACCAAAGCACAAACAAACTAGGACTACCTAGGCAGGCAGCTTTGTGTAGCTGAAGGTTGCCATAAAATATTTTAATAATGCACAAAAACTTTAGTGAAGAAGATTTGACAGGTACAGAGACCAAAAAGAATAAAATGGAAATCTCAGAGAGTGGGGCTACTGATAATCTGAACCTGGATGAAGTCTAAGCTACCACTGGCTGAACAAAATGATGGTGAACCCATCTGGGGAGGAAGGCAGACCTGCTTGCACTTGGTTGGAATGTTCTGAGTGGCCCCCCATTGCCAGGGAGGTAGCTGAGAGGATGGCTTTTCCCTTTCGGCTGAAAGTTACAATCTATTTACAATTGTCTGGCTCCTTTGGCTTAAGAAAAATCACACGTGAACCAATGAAATTTTGTATAATACAGACATCATTTCCCTAATTGCCAATCTTATTTGAGCTCATTTGAATCACAGAAACGTGTATAGTGGCAGAATAGATGACACTTGGTACATAATGGTGCTTAATAAATGGTGGTTGATTGAATACATGTAGGATGACAAGCATATTTTGGCTTAAAGGGAATCTTCACTAGTTTTCTTTGGCAGTCAACAGCATTTGAATAAAAAGAGAACATGTAATTGCTTCATCTCGGAATAATGGAGTGTGGTAATAGACTCATGATCTGAGGTATTTCATTTGGATATGAATAATGAGTAAATGTCTTTTAGGAGGACTTTCTGCTATCATTTTGACATCCTCATAAAGAAGTTTAAACTCTGAAGACACTTGAATTTGATTCTACATTTCCAAAGCCTCATCTTAGTGTTGTTAACTTTTAAGAAGTTTCCCTGCTCCTGTAAAAAATGGCACACTTCTATATAATTAATATCATGCACACTATGGCTAGGGATGGTTTTAAAATGCTAACTTAAACATTTTGAACTAATCCTTTTGTGAATGCTCTGAGCAGTTCTTAATAAAATGTGACTGATTACATCATGATGGATGATGTCCCTTTATTTTTGACCTTTCAAATTATGAATTGGCTTCACGTTCAACATGTTGATTAAACACCATTCTCCATTATTAAACATTCCCATGTAAAGACTATGCTATATTAAATCCATGCATAAGTTTTATGACTTAATAGATGAAGTGTCTGTAAGATAATTAAATATATGAAAATCTAGATAGAAAAAATTAAGATTAAAGAGTAGGTACAGGTCTGTAAATAGCCACTACATACTATTCTGGGCTAAGTAATTTATGTTAACAAGTGGTGGGGATAATATTTAAAAAATACTTTTTAATCTGTGCTGTGTTTTAAATGAGAGATTACAAATTAATAGAAACCAATATGAAGGTTCTTCACCATCTTTGATAAAGCTATACACAGTCAGGTGCTTTTGGATGTAAATACGGTGAAAAGAAGCAATGATGCAACGTTGAATTATAGGTTCCCTGAGTTGAAAGGAATTTTGTAAGTCACTGATTAGAAGCCTCTATCTCATTAATCACTCCTATTTATAAAACTGTTAATATATTTGTCTTTTAGTCCCTTTTGAACACCTCCAGGAATGGAAAATTGATTATATAGCATCATATTCCCTCTTTGAATACTTCAGTCTATTTGAAACATTTTTCTAAAGCTGACCTGAATCTGTGACCTTGCCATTTCCTCCCACTGATACAGTCACATAAATAAACTGAATTCCACTAAAGTATGATACAACAATTTTTAAAGTAATGATTCTTCTAGGAAGAATCTACTAATTTTTTTCTCCTTTCCTCATACATTAAATAAGATTTCTCCATTTTTTTTTTCAGTTATTGTTCATAGATATTGGTTTACAGAGTCTTCACCTTCCTGAGGACTTTCAGGTAAGCATACTCAGTTTTAAAATATTCTACTTATGTCCTGCTTACAACTAAACACAGTACAATCGACTTTCATGAAGCTAGAAAGCTTTAGTTTTGGAAATCACTGTGTATATAAAAGTGCATAAAAGAACACATACAAAACATATTTTCCTGTTTTTCACATTGGCAAAAACAACAATGTTAATAAGCTATCCATAGCCACATTAGAACAGGGAGTGAAAAGTGTACTTTAGAAGATGGAACTCACATGATGAATGAGCAAATGCTATGGTGCCCAAATTGTCAAAACTGAGTGTTAGTGGTAGCCCTGTGAAGCCCAACTTATATAAATCCAAGGACGATGAAAACACATATTTCTCAAGCTGATTGCACTCCAGGTATGATCTCTCCAGTTTGGAATAGAGTGGTGATAGCACAAGCTCTTATCTGTACTTCTCAGAGGAAGGCAAGATTCAATATGTTCACATTCTTGCTCTCTGCAGTCTTATTACAACTTTTGACTCATGAGTGTTTGCAGACAACTAAAACCTATTCTCATTCAGAAGGCTATTTGACTCTATTTCCCTCCTCCTGGCTTTTATTGTTTGTTTGTTTTATTTCCCCCTCCCCTTAATTCAAATATGTTGCTCCTTACTATATTTTATTAGCATCAAATTATCATGTCAACATGTTGATAAGTAATTGGATCTCAACATTACCATGCAAAATTTTTATTACTTTGTTTTGAGCCATTCAGGAGCGTGCCAATGTTCTTAGCTAGATCAATGGTAAAATTGGAATCAGACAAGAAAAGAAAAATAGAGATCTTTAGATTAGGAATCTAAAGTAATCAAGATCCAATTACCATATCAATGTTAAGTACATATATACTGCTGATATTCCTAAAAGATGAGTGATCTTGGAAAAATAAATTAAGGGTAGGGTTAAATATACTCTGTCAATCATCCGTGAGTGATAGTACCATTATGAACTTTGTACAATTTTATGTCTTATTTTCCTCAAGTTTTCTAGATCCATTTGTTGCCTTATCATCAGAACATTAAAAATAATGCCATAGCTTGCATTTCTTATGTCGTTTTTCATCTATATGATGCTCCTGACTTTCATGCCCTTATCAAGTGTAGCGAGACATACCAGAGACAGGTGAACATCAACAGATGTCACACGAGCCTTGCATACTTATATAGACTTCTCAGTGAAATCATTTCCCTTGTTATCTTCACCAGGCATGTTAGAAATACATGTTTTACTAAGCTTTTCAATGAAGCAAAGAAAGAGCTCCTGAAGGGTAAGAGAGTTTTGACAGCGTGATTCATATTTTTCAAGCCATAAGCACCGAAAGAATAAACAAACAAATAAACAAAACCTGTCAGGTTGGCTGTCAAATATAATTAGACTATAATGGCTGCTATGAGACCTCAGTTTATTTCTAGCACAATGAGCTGGAGCAGCAGTCCCCTGCGATTGTGCCGGTGGTGCATTTAACAGACTAGGCATGGAAACCTGACTGATGAGAGGACTGTCTTTTCACACCCAAGGAACTTGCCAAAGACTCTCCTAATAAAGATGGCCCAGGAATTAAGGTTCGGTGTAGAGCAGCATAAAAGGCATGGATTTCAGACCTCAGAAACCTAGTGTTCTCATTTTTTGCTCTGCTGCTAACTGGCTTGGGGATTTTAGGCCAAACTTGAAATATCTCCATTTTCACATCTTTAAAATGACAGGCTTGGACTGGATTATCTTTTGTCAGGGCAGCTTTAAATTCTATTTTTCCATTCCTTATCTGGCAGCCTTAAAATCAATTTGGCATTAAACAGAGAATATTCAACTGACTCCAATTTTACTTTGCCTTTTATTGAACATTTTGTCTGTGGTAGAAATTACCTTATTATTGTTCTTAATCTAGGGATATCAGACTCTAAAATAGAAAATAAAGAGCCAAAGTTGATGAGAAAAAGGAAAAGACTGAGGGATGCCTTTTTCCTTAGATGAATGTTTAAATACCACGAGTGGCATCTAAGAAATATCTCTAATTATTATACATGATTGGGAGTGAAAACGCTCCTATTGTTGTACTTTAATGAGTTAAAATGTTTAAAGTTTTGAGGCCAACAGCCACACCCATATCGACAACCTGATGTTCCTCCTTACCTGCTGGTATTATGCCTTGCTGGTCAAACCTGATTCAGAGAGAGCCTGTGAGAGGTGATTGCCAAAGTTCTAGGAATTTTGCACTCTAGTTATACATTATTCAAAATTAAATTATATAAACTTATAATTAAATTAATTACATTAAAAGCAAGGTAATAAAAGCTGTAAACTCATCACTTTCAAGTATTTTTACTACCTCTTAGATTATCTATGCTCTTGAGTTTGTTGACATTTATTGACTCTAAATAGTGGAAATCCTATATAATGGAATGCTGCTGCATACCTCTTCTCAAATCCACATTCAGGGATATCATGTTGGTGCTGTGAAATTGGCTATGTTGGGAATATTTACACCACGGAAATAGGCAAATGCTATAAATCAAGGCTTGGCTTATTGTTTTGTTGCTTAAGACTAAAGAGAGTGATAGAGAAAATGTTAATAGAGGTTTAATTGAAACATATGTCATGCCAATAGCTGTTCCATTGCGAATAGGGCAATAAATTGAGGAAACATCTTTTGGTATTTGGAAGATCCATTTAGGAAGTCACTCATGTGAAGTTCTGACATATGTCTTCATTGTTTCATTTTGTATCACTCATTAACTCAAATGAAATTATCTACCAAAATACATCTTGGAACTACTCTTGTGAATTACAACCATAGTTTGACTATGGATAAAATGTTTGGAAAAAATCATGGAAGCATTCTGTGTGAATCAATTAGCTATTTGAGATTCACAATAAAGCGTACTGTATATATGAGTATTACTAATAAATAGTGTCCTACACATCTTTTTTATCAATAAAATTGTATAATACATCATATGTATAAACACATTTCCCCCACCCCCAATAGCTATTTGTTAAACATTTATCAGGACACCCCTGATTTTGCCCTCCAAATTGAATCTAAAACCAGCAGAAACTTGTTTTCACAATTCCCATTACAGCCGAATAGAGCAATTGTATTATAGCTCTGGCCAGCTACACTAAAGTGACGTTGGCTGAAGGCCTTTGACAAACACATTTATGAACTGGTAGAAAAGAAGAGTTGTTCGAGAAGGAAGCCCCTGACTCTTCTTTCCTGCTTAGACATTTCTAACTTGTCAGTCAGGACAACAACTTTTCCTTTCATTCCTCACTGAATGACTGTTCTTTCTCAGTCTCCTTGGATGGATCCATCTCAGCTCCTTGACCTATTAATAGGAGAGTGTCCCACTGTACAGTCTTTATATCTTTTTCATGTCTTGATATGATACTCAGTGACTTTGGGATTATCTCAGCCAATCCAATTTCTTTAAATATTATCTGTGGTGATGCTGCCCATACTTTTCCTCTTAACTCCAGAATGATGAAAATCTCCACTAGGATCTCAAAATCAGTGTGTTGAAACAGAACTGATGATTGACAACCCCCACCATCCCAAAGCCTCTTCTATCTATACTCTTTCCCATGTCAATTAATGGCAAATCCATGCTAAATCCAGATATTCAAGCCAAATAGATTTGAGTGAACCTTGACTTGCTCTCTCATTCCAGGTCTGAGTGATGAGGAAATCCTGTAAATTCTACCTTCAGAATATATCAGGAAGGTACCCACATCTTCGCAACTCCATCACCCCCCTCCTTATCCAGTCCTTCATCATCTCCCATTCAGATTACTACAGTTGCCTCCTAAACTGGTTTCCCCTCTTCCCAAGTACTCTACTTCAGGCTCTTTTCTCCATAGCGGCATTTGGCTTTTACTCTGATTGAGAAAGGGACGTTTTGAGGGAGGGGCTACACTATGGTTTGGATATTTGTTCTGTCCAAACCTCATGTTGAAATTTGATCCCCAGTGTTGGTGGTGGGGTCTAATTGGAGGTGTTTGGGTCAGGGGGGTGAATCCTTTATGCCTAGATTAATGCCCTCTCTATGGGGTCGTGGTGAGTTCTCATTCTTAGTTCCTACAAAAGCTGGTTGTAAAAAGAGCCTGGCACCTCTCCCTTCTCTCTCTTCCCTCCTTTCTTGCCCTGTGATCTCTGCACATTCCAGCTACCCTTTGCCTTCTATTATGAAGGCCTCCCAAGAAGTAGATTCTGGTGCCACGCTTCTGGTACAGCCTGCAGAGCCACGAGCCAAATAAACCTCTTTTCTTTATAAATTACCCAGCCTCAGGTGTTCCTTTATAGCAACACAAAATGAACTAAGACAGGTTATAACAAAGCCTTTACAATGGCTATAAGACACCACAAAATCTGGTACCCTACCACTCTCTGGTCTCATCTGCTATCACACTTTCTCTTGTTCCCTTCTCCCTTAAGTCACGGACACTACCCTGAAACAGCCTTTCTGACTGCCTACTTTTTCTGCCAAGTGTCTGCCAGGTAGCTGCATGAACGACTCCCTCACTGCCTTCAGGTTTTTCCTCAAGTTTACCCATCTCAGGAAAGCCTTAACTGGCCACCGTATTTAAAATTGAATACCTCTGCTCCCAATACTCCCTTCTCTGCTCTATTTTCCTTCCAGCACATTTTGTCTTTTAACATAGTATACAAATTACTTATTTATTTGTTTATAATGGTTTTCAAAGACAAGAATGTAACCTCCACATGGTGAGGAATGTTTTCTATTATTTTTGTGTGTGAGATGCTCTATTCCTAGAGCTTAAAGCAGTGCTTAGGTCACAGAAGGTTTTCAAGAAATACTAGCTCAATAAAAAAGAAAAAAAAATTACATTTTTCCCACAAGATCTATCCTAGAGCTGAACTAAGTATATGACCCAGAATTGATTATGAATACATATTTGTTGAATGAGTGAATGTGCTGCCTAGCATGGAGATATTACTCAATAGATCCTTATTGGCTGATTGATTGTTTATGTTGTGGGTCTCCTTGACTACCCAAGGTGATTCTGATGTGGGTTATCTGAGGTTAATACTTGGAGATACACAGGGCTAAGGACAGGGAAGAAAGTTAGAAGCAAGGAAAATCCACTTTGTGTCTCCTTTTGATGTCCCTCTGTTCTAGAACCCCCAATTCAGGCTCATGTACCCAAAGTGCCATTGAAGCCAAACACTAACCCTGGTGCTGGGAGATAAAGAAAGTTTTATTTGATTTGGCCAAAGTGAGAAGATGGGAGAGCAAAATCTCTATCTCTTAGATCCATCTTCCCAAAGAGATGAAATGGGGAGGTTTTATGCAGCTAAGTGGGTGAGAGATGACTGGGTTTCAGGGGATGAGGGTGAAATCTACATTTCTTTAATCTCAGATTAACATCTTGAGCAACCAGACTTCTGAGTGTCAGCAGTTAATTTCTTCAAAGGAATTCATTCCTTCTGCAAAACAAGTTCATACATTTTTCTTGTGATCCTGGAGTTGTCTCTTCCTGCTTGATGAAAAACAGTATACCAGCAGTTCATGATTACTGGGAGAACAAAGGCTATTAGGCAAAAAGCATATGGTTATCAGGTGCATGAAAACAAGGCAGTCACTAACAATGCCCAAATATCAAGGGGTCCAGCTATACCTCCTTTAGGGTTTCTGGTTAAGTTGCAACTCAAATACTGATGCCCATATACATCAGCAATATGTGTTTTTCATCTTGGATGTTATTGCTTAGTAACGTCAGATGTGAAACACCTCACACAGATCCACAGGGTGTCTTCCCTAGAAAACAACAAACAACCACTTGCAGCTTTTCATCCACCACCATCCACTTCCAGGGCCAATTTAACACAGCATCAGTTCTAATGTCAGACGGAGAAAGAATTTGTTTGTCTTCATGTGACTAAATTTAAAGTAATCTATTTTACTTTTCAGCGTGCAATATTAATTTTCTTTGAAGTTCCAAAATCATGATTGATTTTCATATAATATCTATACTTTTCCTATTGATTATAATCTTTTCTTCCTTGCATCTTTTCTCTTTTTTCTCCTCCTTCCCTCCCCTCTCTTCTTTAATTCTCCTTTTGCTTCTTGCCGCCCCGCCTCTCTTTTGTTCCTTGCTTCTGCTCTAGTGAAACTGTGGACAACCAAGTGTATGGATGACAGCAGGCACCAGCATCTTCTATGTTACACACAGGGTTGTGAGCACAGCATGCCTTTGGCCCAGGCAGGTGGAGGAGCTGAGAGAAGCAGGCTGGCCATCTGGAGGCGAGCATATGGGTGGTGTGGCATACATTCTCACAATTGGCAGCTGGGAAGCTCAGAAATAGAAAGGAGAGGTTTGACTCCTCTTAATTAAAAAAAAAAAAAAAAAAAGGAATTTGAAGGGGATATCAATATGCAGGGATCTCAGTTTAAAGTATAAACACAGTTTTTCAAAATGTTCGTACTTGGTTATAATTTAAAGAGTTTTTCAAAATTTAGGAATGTTTCATTTTTATGTAACTATTGAATGATTTTCGTCTCTTATCTTTTAATATTATTATATTCACAGCTTAATGAGACACAGGCTGTATGGTACAGCAGTTCCATACATTGTAAGATAAAAAGAGTTATTTTGGGATTTTTTTCTCTTCCTATTGATAGCCAGGTTCTAACTGGAAAAGAATCTTGAATGATGAGTATGTACAAAACAGGGATAAAATAGTGTGAAAAATAGAATAGATATTTTTTAAAAAACTGCCCCTAGATTTGTTCTAATCATCAGCCACTTTTGGTATATGTTTTAAAATTCTGGTCTAGGAAGCAGGAAAGCCATGTTTCAGTTCTAACTTTTATCTTTCCTGGAGCTTTAGGCAAATAATTTTCATTTCTTGGGACTCCCTTTCCTCATCTCAAAAACAAAACAACAAAAACAAATCAAAATAAAAGGTCTGAATAGTCAGATATTTTGTGATGGGGTTCATGATTTTAAGTTCACTATAATTATAATTGAGCCAATCAAAGATAGAACTATTGTATTTTGAACTAAAACAAATTGGAACTATGTCAGAAAAATTAAATAAATTGCCTGGTAAAGCAGATTGGGGCACTTACCATTATAATTAGTAAAAATTTGTCCATGATGGCTATTTTATTAGCTAGTCTTCTAGCATCTACATAATTAAATGAACAAGGACTTGAGTGATATGTGTAGGCAAAGATTAAAAAAATATATGTAGGATTTGTCACTTAGAGCATTGGTTTCATTTTTGGGCACATCATTTTCAGAGTTGTCTATATTTTACATAGACCATGTAAAACATGTTTAGGGAGAGGTGATCAGAGGGATATGGGGGTCACTAAAATATTTAACATGAAGATGGTTGAATAAATGAAGGTTGCTATTCCTGAAATAAGGAGGTCCACGTCAGAGTTGGATGTATGATGCGTCTCCAGAAAAATCTGAAGAAACATTAGGTAGAAAATGAGTTTCACTTCTTTTATGTAGACAAAAGGAAGTTCTTTCACTTATTTCTTGAATACTTATTGAGCACATATTATGTGTCAGAGATTAAGCTAGATGCCATGGATCAGATATTGAGCAAAAAAAATAAGGCACCTCCCTTCATGGCAGTTTCAGCCTAGAATCTAATAAATCCTAGAAATAAAGGTAAAATTACAAAGTGCTTTGTAGGAGAGAAGTTGGTCTAATTAGAGAGGTCAAGCAGGGTTTCCCAAGGAAGAAACCATTGGACGGGAATCTGAAAAATGAATGAAGAAGAAGGAACTAACTTTGCACGAAATGATTTTGTGTGTGCGTATGTATATATGTGTGTGTGTCTGAGGGTATGAATGAATGAGAGTGTTCAAGGTAGAAGGAATAGCATGTGCTAAAGTCTTAAAATAGCAGGGACATGGTCAGATTGAGAAACCAAACAAGTAGCAGGGAAACATAGGTCCAAGGAGAAGGAGAATGTGAAGGCTGTAATAAGGGGCAAAAACATTTTAGAGTTTATGGGTCATGTGGATTGTAATAAGAATCCATTGAAGTGTTTCATGTGTGGGATAGAGCATGAGATATCGTTACATTAATTTAGACAAATGCAGTGTGAGCACCATTTAAAGAGACACAAAAGTTGTGGTGGATTAACCAGTTAGGAAGCTCACCTCTCCAAAAAAGAGATGGTCATGGCCAGAGAGGTGGGTAATCAGGTGAGATATTTAGGGACAAATATCAACAGAATTTTTTTGTTGAACTGCCTCATGAGAAAGAGACGGAGGGAGATGTCCAAAACGACTCCTGGGTTTCTGGCTTGTGCAAAGGGCGGATGGTGGTGTTTTTTGATTTCACCTGCTAACACTGGAGGAGACCAGCTTTGAAGACTTGCATACAGAGATCACAGGTTTGAATTGGTCGTGCTGAGTTCACACATCACGTGCCAATGTTAAAATCACCAAGTCCTTATACATGTACAAGTCCAGAGAGTCAAGTCACAGATCTGTATTCACGACAGCCAGAGTTACTGGAAAATCTGGGAGAAAAAGGGCAAATGCAAGAAGACCTTTGCAAGAGCAGCTTAGCTTTTCTTGGCCCCGATCTTGCTTTGTAAACCAATGCTGAGACAAGCATAAAAGGAGTCCTCAGTAAATATTCAGGAAGCATCCAGTGTGACATTACCCACAGGTCTGTATTCAAGGTTGAAAGTGGTACTGGAAAAAATAAGCTTGTCTGTGTCTTGCCTTCTTGGCGCTAAGCCTCAGTGCCTGCTGATAATTCAATCTGTTAATAAAAAGAGGGCAACCTTTCCTCCCATATATCAACCATGAGATAAATAAATAAAACCCCCTATGAAGAAATGCATACAGCAAAACAGGTAAAGAAATAGCTGAGAAAGGAGAAAAAAAAGTCAATAAAAGCTATCGATCGTGGATGCTTTAAGAATGTAAACATTCAATATGGAAAAGAAAACAGAAGCATAATTGTGGTGGCTGTTGAATATTTGCACACCCTTCATTAGAATGCTCACTACAGTTAAAACTTCTAGAAGAACGTTTCTACATAAACATAGTGTGCCTATAATTTAAACAATGCCTTCGTCTGCTGTCTGAGCCACTGCATAAAATAACTCTGAATTCCCATTGACTGATAGGACCTTTGAAAGTTATTGTATTTAAAATAGAAATTGTAGGACATTTGTGAAATTTTACTGTGGATACATAGCTCTACTTTTAATATCTTCAAGCTTTTAAAATGTTGATATTTGGCAGTACACTATGCTGTGGAAAAATTATGATGTGCCTTTCTCAAATATCTGGAGATGATGACAGAAAGACATCACTAAGAAATCAATCATTCCCCAAGTTGAATCTTCTCTAGTTTTGCCTCAGAAGTCGTCAGCAACTTCAAGTTTTTAAAATGATCATTTCTTTGGTAGCCGTTGGGCTGTTAAATCATGCAAATATAGTGTTTAATTGATGTAATTAAACACATAAAGCAACACTTGCAAAATTTTGTCCTGTGAAAATTAGCTAGCTTTAAAGTAAATAGGCAATTAATGTAAAAGAAAAGATAATTAAAAAGTATATATTGAGATTGTGTCTGTGTATGTGTGTGTAATATTCCTACAGCTAGGGGAAATTTTTTTAATTGTCTCTTTTGGTGGACAAGAGGACAAAATAACGTAAACATTTATTATACTAATGGGTCAGTTTAGTATATTTCAGACTAAGCCAAATTACTTAGTCTAGTTTTCTTTTCTTCTCTTTCTTTCTTTCTTTTCTTTTCTTTTTTTTTTTTTTTTTTTTGTGTGTGTGTGGTTTCTGACATAACTTCTATAGAGAAGAAAGACTACAGTGGATTTCAGGAGGGAAAGGTATCTTTTGAAGAAAAGGGGGAAGGTCACTGTACTGAGGACCTAGTTGCAGGCAAGATTTTTTTTACCTTTGGGCTGCAGGAGATACAAGCTCATTGTCTCCTCCCCCAGATTTACCCTGATGCCCTGTCCAAAGTAGCTCAGCCTCCCCACCTGTTCTGAACCATCTTGGTTGCTATAAAGCTATGCACTTTTTATTTGTCCTAAATCCCTTTCTTCCATTAGAACAGAATCTTATCACATTCCTGATATGTTCTTGTTTCTTAGGAAATGGCTAGCATTTTGTAGGGGCTCAAACAATATTTTTCAAAAAATAAGCACTCATTACATGCCAGGTGGTGTCCTAGGTACTTTATATACATTTTGCTTATAATTTTTTAATGTGCTTCACACTTTATTGTTATTCATAAATACTTAATGAAACTAATTTGGTAAAATGAAACAAAACACACTTCCAGCACAAAATTTCCTTAAATTTAAGTTATATTAATCTTACCCTACTGGTTGAAATATTTCTAAATGGCAACTTGACCAGAGTACTACATTTACTGTTTTATCAACTCAAACATATAATTAGCAGTAGAATTGATGAGTAGCTATATTTTATTTATGTATGTATCCTTGGTTTCTGCATTTCAGTAGGCACATAATAAATGTTTTTGAATGAATGAAAAAATAGTACATAACTTGCTTTTACTGGCAGCTATCTGTATAAAGTTACTTGGCCCTAGGAGGAGAAAAACCCTGCATCACCTGATTATGTCTGGAGTCAGAACTCTGCATAGATATTTATTTATAGGCACAAATGTCAGACATTTTAAATGTATCAAAGAAAAAAGTACAGAACACAGAAAATGGAAGAGACACAAATAAGTAAATTCTGTGTATGACAACTCTCCCCAGTAGGTACCATTATTCTCCTCATTATATTGATAAACTGAGGCACAAAGAAGTTAAGTATCATCCCTGAGGACACAGAGCTAGGAAGTAGCAAGACTGGAATTTGAAATTAGGCAGGATAACCCCAGAGTCCACCCTATTAACCATTACGCTATAGCGCTTCTAGGTATGAAGTAGGTAAAGGTGTGCAGATACAAAGAGAACATTCCATGCAAGGAATCATAGATGACTGAAGTATGAGACTGTGGATACAGGTAGGGACTAAAGCAGCTAGGGACTTTTTAAAAAATGACAATTTTCCTAAAAGCAAACAGAAGCCATTGAAAAGCTTTAAGCAAGTGGTATGGGTAGGGGAGTGTCATTATGAGATGTGGATTCTGAAAAGGCCAATCTGGCTGCAGTATGTATGTTAAAAATATTAAAAAACTTGATCTCAACAGTGACATAAAAATGACAATTTGGAATGTCCTTAAAATTCTTATTACCCTCATGAGCCTGCTGATTGTCTGGCACATGGCGAAGAAGGTAGATTGTGTTAATGAGGCAAAGAGGTATAACTTCTCCAAAGAATGATTAAAAGAGTAAGGTTTGCCTGCTTAAGCACCTGTTGTGCAGGTAATTATGGCAGAATATTTTTCCTTTGTGGTGGTAACAAATGACCACCAAGTCAGTAGCTTGAAACAACACAAACTTATCATCTCATAGTTCTATCAGGTCCCAAGTCCAGGTGGTGTGGCTTGGCTGGTTCCACTAATGCCGTACAGTCTAGAACTAAGACCTCCATTTCAATCCTGGCTCGAAAGGACCTATTTCCAGGCCGATTCCCACCCCCTTCAAAGCCAGCTGTGATGGGTCTTTGAATCCTCTGACGTTTCTCTTTCCTCCTCATCTCTCCAATTCATCTCTTCTGCCTGAATATTTCTGCCTTGGTTTCTGCTGTTAAGGACCCATGTAATGACATTGGAACCACCTTAATAATGCAAAATAATCTCCCTAAATTAAGGTCAGATGACCAATCAGTAGTCTTAATTCCATCTGCAATATTCCTTCTCACAGATACCTAGATTAGAGGAAGGGAGTCTTTGGGGGATATCATTAGAATTCTGCTTACCACATATGGTCTCCATTTTCTGTACACAGATCACTTAGAATTAATTATATAACACAGAGAAATGATGTTTCTGGATAATTTCAGCCATTTCAATCACTATAAATATATATATTTTTAATTCTTCCTTTAGTCATAAAACAAGAGTCACATAAAAACACCTTCTCTTGAAGGAAATCATAATTTCTACTGCTAGAGGTGCATATGTCATTATGTCTGGAGCCAGTGTATATGAGTAGAAATTGAAAGCCCTGAAATAAATTTCTTAATATGATAAATTAAGATATTCCACTCATTCCAATTATCTTTTCAGCAACTCATCATTCCTCCAAGATTTCATATTGCTATTTCAGATACAAATGACATATTTTATTCAATCACAACAGCATTAATAATTTCATAGCAAAATATGACAAAAACAAGTGCACTTTAGATGATAGATGATAGAGTTTGAAAGTCGAAACAAATTCTGGTTTCACTTATTTTACTATCTGTGGAAATACCTCTAGCAATGAAGGGAGGTAGGGTAGGAGATGGTAAATTTATGATTCCTAAGTGAGGAATAATTAGTCAATATTAGTATTTTGTAGGAGTTTTCATGCTTTATCTAAATCAATCTTTGCAAACACATTAGATGCTTCAGAGATGCCCTTAAGGTAGTTACCAAATGATTTCCCTGAATTTTAAGGAGTTAACATGTTTCCCTTAGAAAGTACCTAATCTGAAGGTAACTGAGGTATTTAAGAAAACATTGCTATAAAATACAATAAATATAAATAATGACTAATAGTGACATTTAATTCTACACCCAGATAATGGGGTAAATTAACTATTATTTAATGGATTCCAAATCTATACTACTTTCCCTCCAGGAAAAAAGCATCAGGTAAGATTTAGTGAATAGCTAACCATCTTTCTAATTTCAAAGAGCTTTGAAAAATTAGTGAACACCCCAACAACTAATAGGAAAGTCAGTTTCACTTTCCTAAAAACAGAAACAATAAATCTAGGAGCCAGAATGAACAGTTATTTTCCAATTTGCCCTGTAGTGTTCCCAGAGTCACATGTCTCATGTTCAAAGTGAACAATGTATCTGTGAGCTCTGTAGGGGATCAGAAATAATGCAAAGGAGATGCTAATTACATGGTCATTATAGAATATACAACATGTTGATTGATTACTAGACACTAAACGTCTATGCAAATAAGGAACCAGGGCCAGAAGTTAAGAAACACAAGAATGTAAATGAGGTCAAGAATTCTACATAAGTCTCCTCAACTGTGACTCTTGAACCAGTAAGTGGGGAGGTTAAGGAGTTTTTAGATGTGTTTCACTTTGGAGTTCATGCTAAATATACAAAGTAACTAAAATAGCATCAAATTGTTTCTCACATGTTGTATGAATACTCTGTGTGAGGATATCAAGTATTTAGAAAGCAATTGGTGGTGCTGTAGGAAGACGTCTTTATCATTAGCCAAATTCTTGTTACTTCTCTGTTTCTGTAGAAGAAATCTATAATTTCTGACATCAACTCCAAAGTATGTTCTATTTCCAAATAGGTAGGGGATTTCCAAGCATACATTGCCTACAATTCTTTTAGAAAGTCCAAATACAGTCACATTTATCTAGTGTTTATATCGGATCATTCATCTTTCATAATACAACTACTTAACGCTGAAAAATGCATAGGTAACTGACAGTGTAGGTCTCCTGATACATAAGGAAGTTTACGTTTTTGGCTTTAAAAGTGTAGGTCAATTCACCAATACTTTGATGTACAATGTGGATCCAATTTGCTCACAGTCTATGCCTATTTGCTGTAATGGAAGTTGCTTATTTCAAGTCTCATGAAGGTGAAATGATATAGAGTATAAATATATATATCTTTCTACCATTTGAGTGAAACACAAACCTAAGGGTATCCAATGATTCAATGCTTGCAGCCTACAAGGAATTTAATAACATCACTGGAGCCAAACACTTTATAATTTATTTGGGCCTCAGTTGTGTGAGTGCTCAGAATAAATCAGCGGAGTGGATTGCTATTTATGCCTTCTCCAATCTTCTGCCAAGCTCACGAAGACTGCCATTTTTATTCATACCATTTTCCGAGCTGTTAATTCATACTTTACAAGGCAGGACTCCGAAAAATGATACAGAACTCAAATGAGCACAATTTTGCAACAGCATTTTCTAAAACAGGACCACAATTAAGGGAGAAATATTTCGTAATGTCTAAGTTCCATCTGAGATATCCAAATTTGTCATCGTTGCTTGCTAGTATTTGGATTAGATAAAATCATGGCTATGTCACTAATGGGGCAGAATTCTGTGGCAAATCATACAAAGGGAAAGTGAGGTGCACGTGTTAGAAAAAGATGAAGAGCAGTGTACTCTTCTGCTTTCAGTGTGGAATAGCTCACAGACTCCTGAATATTCCTCTGCTGAAGTTCTGGGATATTTCCTATATAAGCTAACAATTTAAAGACAATTTGATGAAGTAATTGAGCATACACTTTCTGGAGAAAGACAGTTTGCATCTTCCACCACTTGCTGGGACTCTTAAGACCCAAATACAGATAATAACTATATCTCTTTGTGGAACTGTTAATGGGATTAAATGAGCTAATGTACTTGGAGTATTTAATAGAGTGTTTGGCTCATATTAAGCACTCAATAATATTAGCTAGTAATATTGATAGAAATAGAAATGAAGCAACTTTAATAGATGTTGCAGTCAACAACAAATTGCCACATTGATGCAATAAGATTTTTTGGTGTTTTATATCTATTTCATTTAAAAATTACAACCTGTCTGCCTTTGAAAAGACTTCGGGCAACTTACAAAATAAAACATAATAGAGGATAGAATTAATTTGAATAAAATCATATTCAACTATTCTTTCTTTTCTCTTTTACCAGGTACAATGTTATGCACATAATTGGCATATGAGTAATGCTGATGAATAAATAAATACAGGAATGGAAAGGTAAGTGATTGTATGCATACATAAATGCAAGGCATTCTGCCTCTTCTGAAAGATACAGAAAGATTATATTTTCAACATCTGACTTGAGCAGACTGCCACATCCCAGCAATGATTCTAAAAGTAAAGGAAAGTAGGACAAAAAAAAATTTAGGTTATCTGTTTTTACTTTTTTAGTTTTCTGCTAAGGGAGAGCAAACATTTCCCCCCTCTGGCATTAAGTTCAAGCAGAATGTGGGGAGGACATGTGGTACAGAGGAAAAGGATTCTAGTTTCTCCTCCTGGTTTTGCTGCCACTTGGCCATGGGACTTTAATCTCCCTAGAACATTGGATTTCTCCATTGTCAAATGAAGGGATAGGACAACAATATTGCTAAACTTCCTTTTGCCTTCAAATTTGGGTGAGTGATTTAGATAAAAGTAACTGTCTACAGCTACTATATCAGATTGTAGGAATCCATTCTCTTGTTAAAAATGCAAACTTAATAAGTCAAATCTAGTCTACTCTAGTGGGATATAATTTGTGATTCTGAGATCCTGCCCGTTATAAATGACAAAGAATAATTTACTCCTTAATTAGCTGGGAATCAACAGAACTCAAGCTCTGGATACAGACTGACTGGCTTTGAATCCTGGCTCTGCTACTTATTAGCTGTAGTCAGACAACCTCCTGGATCCTCCTCACCTTCATCTTATAATAAGAAAATAATCATGTATACTTTCTAAGCTTATTTTAAGGATTGAGTTATTGTCATTTCTTTAGGAGTGTGGCATAGTTAGTGTCAGTCAATTGCCCACTACTAATATTGAAGCTCAGAGTTGATCTGAGGAGTTTCCCAGCAGACAAATGGCCAAATGACTTGTGTCTCCAAGCCCATCCTAATAGATACCTGTACTTGCATTGCAGGAGCCATGCATTTATTCACTCTTCAGCACTAATTTACCACAAATATTTGGTGATCTCCATCTATGTCCCAGGCATAGTTATCAAGCATAGATGATGCATTAGTGAGCAAATTTATACGTGGATCCAGCTCTCAAAGTGCTTAAGAGGGCAGAAATTCACAAAATAATCCCATAAGTAAACATCTTGCTTTCATTAATTTAAATCAATTGTTTTGGTTTTAGTGCATAAAAGTAGCAAATATAAAAATTTATAACCAATGTTATGCTTATTCATATTTAAGAAAAAATACAATAAAAACAAATTTATTTTTAATAAGGACACATACATCACTTAAGTTAATACAATGCATTGCTCCACTTTCTGCCTTCATATTCAGTGTAAGGAAGCCAACCTGCCCACATTCTTCAAGGCAGATTTGCAAAACCTCTCTGGAATATTAAAGCTGAGTGTTCATCCATTCAACCAGTACTATTGAGCATTGTTCTACATACTAGGGATGCTTCAGTGAAAAAGACTGAAAAGATTCATATTGTTGGGGAATTTATACTCTATTTTGGAAAAACAGACAAACCACTAGCAAATAAATGAATACATAATTAAATAAGTAGAAGAACTATCTTACAGTTAAAATGCTTTGAAGAAAATTAAAAGCTAATTAAGTGATAACATGATATCATGTGCCTGGATGACTGTGATAGGATGAATGATTTTAAAAAAGCTTCTTGAAAAAGTGACATTGAACCTGATGGACGAGAAGGGGACATTCATAGGAGGCATTCATGAGAGAATTCCAGGAAGAGGAACCAGCTAGCTGTAAGGGCCAGAAGTGGAAAACTAGCATGTTGGAGTAAGAGAAAATTCAGTGAGGCTGAAGTGCAGTGGGCAAAGAGTGAGAAGAGAGGTGGTAGGAAGAGGAAGAGCCCAAATCATATTGGACTTTGCAAGAGAAGGTAGAAAGTTGAGAATTTTACCCTAAGCGAAGTGCATAGCCATTGAAAGACTTTAAGCAGAGCAGGAATATATGCTAAGTGATTTAAAAAGATATTTATATAATTGTAAAAAGATTATATGTATTGTAAAAGTGCAAAAAAAATGTAGCAAGGAAACAATTATGAAGTTGTTTCAATACTTCAGGCAACATACCGTGATGGTTTCAATGGAGATTTTAAAAGTAGGCAGATTTGGGGTTTATTTTAAAGGTAATGCCCATAGGAACTGCTGAAGTAATGGATGTAGTAGGTAAGAAAAAGAGAGAAATCAATGATAATTATGAGAACTTTGGCTTGAGAAATGAGACAGAAGGTGGTATTATCAACTCAGATTAATTCTCTTATTAACTCAGATAAGGAATTAATAAGGGAGGAGCCAGTTTGGTATATAGGTCAGCTGTTGGCAAACTTTCTGTAACGCACCAGACAGTAAATATTTTAGTATCTTGCAGACTGAATGTGGCTCTGTTGCAGTGTGAAGTAAGCTATAGACAAATGCAAACAAATGCTATGGCTGTGTTCCAGTAAAATTCTATTTAACAAAATTATGTGAGGGTCAGATTTGACTCACAGCTATAGTTTGCCAGCACCTGGTATGGAACAGAAATTTTGTTCAGATTATGTTAAATTATAAATGTTTATCAGACATCCAAATAGAAATATCAAGTAGACATTTGGATATATAATTGTGGAGTTTTGAGGTCAAGACTCAAGGCTGAGTTTTGGGACTTATCAACACTTCAATGGTATTGAATGAAGTCACCGATGCTGAGCAAACAAACAAAAAAAGAAAGGAGGCCCAAGGATAATGTCTTGAAACACTCAAGAAGTGGTCAGAAAGGAAATCTCACATAGGTTCGTGCTGATGGAATCAAGGAAAGAAACAATTTTCAGAAGAAAGATGTACCTAGCCATGTCGAAAGCTGTTAAAGAATTAAGTAAGATAAAAATAAAGATGAGACTATTTGATCTGGCAATGTGGAAGTTACTGATGGCAAGAGTTGAGTCTCTGTGGAATGTGAGACCTGGACATAGCCATAAAAGATAATTCTTTCACAAAGATTTTCTGGGAAGCAGAGTAGAAAATTTGGGTTGCAGTTAAGTGTGCGGTCAAGGTATGGCTTTTTATTTAAGACTGTGCGATGGTAGAACATGTTTTAATAACTGTCGGGAAAGAGTTATCTGAGACAGAAGAACTAATGTAGCAGAAGAAAAAGAGGATATGTGTAAAGAATGAATTTCCCAATAAAGAAAGACTGGTTCAAATTCCGTGCATAAGAGAGGCAGGTAACCTCATCTCAGGTGGGGATCTTGGACAAGTCATTTCCATTCTTCTTTCTAGAAGCTTTATGTAACCAGCAGTGGCGTGCCTGTTTGAATCAGTTGGAGAGTGTCAATGTAAAACCTTAAGGGATTTTAACTTTTGGCAACTTGAAACGGGGCACTCTGTGAGTATTTACAAAAGAGAAATCGGGCAAATTCTACAAATCAGTACTTTTTTTTTTCTTTTTTGAGAACCTGAGCACTACTGTAGAACTACTGTAACCTGACTCTGTTACAGCACCAAGAGGCTGCTATAGAAATCCCTTCAGGATGTCTTAATAATGAAATTCTATGTCAACATCCCACAAAATGCCACGGGCTACTGCTGGCAACCTGTACTGAAGGAAACTTTGAAACTAGCGTTAGAAGTAGATCCCAGAATGCTGACTCTTGAGAGTTAATTGGAATATATCAATAGAAATGGGACCTTGAAGCTTAGAAAATGTCTAAACTGTGAAAATCTGTCTGGAATGAAGATTAATCAGACAGACATCTACTTTCACAGCAAAATCTAACCCCTACACAAAACCTGGACTTTTGATCTCCAGTTGGCCAGTGGATCCTGAGTTTCCTGCTTATGTTGTCCAACTATTGCCACTTCTAATTGGTGGCTGGTGCTGAGGACTTCCCCAACCCTAATTTCCTTTGGCTTCCCAAGCTGGGTTTCAGCAGTCTGGTCATGTTTTCCCAGCAGTGATCTCTGTCCTAATCTCTAATTGTTCTTTTCAGATCTCAACTTGACGTTGGCAACCTCTACCAATAGTGTCTGAGACACAATTTCCACAGAGAGCAACAGTAGACCTTCTAAACTGTTATGTTCAGATGTGCCCATACCATTAATTTACAAATGGGAAGGATGGTTATGTATGTGAGAAAAAAATAAAAAGTCAAGCTTATTTTTATTTTTAATTAATGGGAACCAAACTAAAAACTACTTGCTACCAAGTCTTCAAATTTCATAAGTGAATCTCATGCCAGAATAAACAGATGGCCCCAAGTCTCCTTCAAGAAGCACATCCCACCATAGGCAGGACTCTGTGACATCTAAATTTGTGGCATAAGGAAACTTAAATGAAGCCATTTAGATCTGTGATCCTGCACATTATGGCTCTCAGGTTTAATGAGGTTGGCATGTCCCGTGTGTCTAAGTCAATTATGCTTCTAATAGGATAGTGGCAAGAAGCAGGAAAAAGTAAATTCATTCTCCTGAAAGAGCCTCATTCCTCTAATTTTTAATAGATTTCTCTAAGATCTCTCCCTGAATAAATACCTAGACGAGATAAAGAACAGTGCAATTTCCGAAGGCTGGTGTTTTCTCTCCTTTCTGGTCCCCCAAACTCTTTAGATTTCAGATTTTAAAAAGAAGAACAAACTGTGTTGCAAAGCTAAGTAATTACTATTTTATATTAATGAGGTCAGATGTTGTGATTGGACAATGAATAAAATTTCGCTGCCCATGGCTCAATTATATGGTTTTATTAACTAAAAATAGTCTTCAGAAGTGGTAAAAGAAATTAGAAAAAATTATTCTCATTAATTGTATTTCTCACTCATTCCATCAGTTTTCTTATTAACTGAATTTACCAATTTCATTATTGTAATTTATGTTATTTAAACTAATAGAGGAATATGAAAATTACAAGGGATGGCAAGAAAGGCATTTCTAAGCTGGAGGAAAAAGAGGATTGGAACTAAATAGTCAAAAGTGTACACAAAGAAATTATTTATTTTTATTCATTCTACATCTTTTGTGTTTCTTGGTGAAGGATGAGAAGTCTGCAAAGAAATCTGAGCATCTGTGGAATTACCTGCTTTTTAAAGATGTTACTGATCATTACAAATCATGGTGCCTTATATTTGTACATGTTTTACATTATACAGTGTGTATTTACTACATCTCTGTTATTTATATTTTACAAATAAGAATCAAAATCCAGAAATGTGGAACAACTTGGCTAAAGTACAACAGGCAGACAATGGCAAAACCAAGAATGAAATCAGGTCTTCTCAGCCCAGTATTCCTGCTCTTTCCTTTAGGTAAGCTAGTAGTTGAAGGGTCTGTACACTTAACACTTATTTATTCATTCAGTTAATATTTAAGTAACGTTTGAGACCCATCACGTGTCCACCCTGTGCTAGTACTGGCCACACAGTGGTGAATGAAACACAAAGGCTCCTTTCTCACTGGGGCTTAGAGCCTTGTTGGCCTTAGGCAAAACAATAAGAAGTACAGAAATGTGTAAAAATAGCAAAATGATTAAGACAAATGTTATTAAAAGTGAACAGGGTGCTATTAGACGATGAATAGAGGTAGGTCTCATTTTAGGTGCTAAATAATAAGGGTAAGTCTTTCTGATGTGAAATTTAAGCAGAAACCTGGGAAATGGAAAGAGCCAAGTATATGAAAAGTGGAAGAAAAAAATATTCCAGGCAGAGAGAACTTGTGGCAAGCAGAGAGTTTGCCGTGTTTAAAAAACTGAAAATTATTCAATGAGATGAGAAAGGAAAGAATGATGGAAAAGAAAATATGAAGAGAAGCTGTAAAGGCCATTAGGGCCTCTTAGGAAGTTAAGGATTGCCAAGGCGCAATAAGGAAGTTACATTTTATTCTTGGTTCAATGGGAAGTCAATGCATTGTTTCCCACAGAGGATGACATGATTATTTTTTGTGATACTCTTAGCAGTATGGTAAGTAGGAAGGGTATTATACCTGTGGACTAAAGCACAAACAGATACAGAGAGCTGTAGGGAACTTGCTTAAGGGTACACAGTCATTTAGTCACGGACATCACACCCAGATTTCCCTACCTAGCCTGGTAGAAATATTCAAAATAAACTTTGATATGAGAATGAGCACCTCATGGTTTAAAAATAGCTGAATGGTTTCTGAAACTCTACTGTCAAAATCTATACATCCCAAGCAACAGAGAAAACGCCAACTTTCAGCGGTGGATTGCAGTTCTCTGAGCTTTATGGAGTTTAAAATCAAAACGCTTGTGTGGATTTTTGGCAATGGACACACTGTTTACAAGGATTGCCATTTCTTTAAAAAGAACATGCATGTTTAATACACAAGCTTTCCTCACGGCTTGGTATCATGAGGATTAATTAGTTAAAGCTACACAAATATGTTGAGGATAAAGAGTGCTAACACATTAATACATCATGTTCTTGCTGCTCTAAATCAGATGTCCTAAGACTGGAAATTTTTTAGAATATTTCCCTTCCCTGCAGTAAAATTTTAGGTTTTCTACCTTTGTTATTATATCCTCCATGCCTATCTATAACAATGCCTGGCATGAAATAAGTGTTCAATAAATTTGTGTTTCATGAAATAAATTAAAATATGTTGTAAAAACTCTTTGAAAAAGTGGCATTACTAAAACACTGATTATTTTGAATTTAATTGCTTTTTTTCTATCACTGATTATATCATTTACACTATGCATATGAAGTGGTGAAAATTAACTGAATATATATGCAAATGTTTATGCTTATATGTAATTTATTCTGTACATTGTGAAACTGTGGTAGTGGCGGGGAGGGGTGTCAAAATGTCAGTGTTCTATTTATTGCACTGGCTTACCACACACTGATTTATTTTCTTCATGGCAAAGATGTGAGTTGTGATTGAATTATTTGTCTACTGTCTGTCTGTCTCAGCATAGTACAAGCTCCTTGAGGACAGAAACCTCGGTTTTCTTATATTTCCTTTATTTATAAATCCTTGCATTATCTCAAGGCCTAGGCTCAAGGTACTTATGTGGAGAATGAATCAATACATGAAATAGTGAGTACACTAGTTTGAGACATGTAACTAAGGATTCTCTTGGCCCATAAATCCTCATACCACTATATAACTTCCATTTTTTTCCTTTTTGATTTTTATTTTTGAAACAGGGTCTGGCTCTGTTTCAAAAGTGCAGTGGCACAATCATAGCTCACTGCAGCCTCGAACTCCTGGGCTCAAGAGATCCTCTCACATCAGCCTCCTAAGCCACTGGGATTACAGGTGTGAGCCACCATGCCCAGCTCCACTTCTATTCATTCTTTAAACCATTCATTACTGAACAAATAGTTTTTGAAGGCCTCATGTATCAGGTATTATATTAGATATTGCATAACAAGATGGAAATAAATATGGACTTCAGGGAAGGCAGGTTAAAATAAGAAAACTTATATAAATAAAATAATCATAAATTATAACAGTAGCATATGAATACTGATGTATCAGGCGGTGGAGGATATGGGTGTCAGGAAAGGTTTGGAATAAAAAAGGAATGAGTAAGTATGGAGAGGGCCTAGGACTGAGGTGAGAGGCTCCAAGAAGGGATAGTTTTGAAATTTGAGAGAAGAAACAAAGAAACTGAGGCTGGAATAGAGCAATCAAATACAGAAAGAGAAGCATGGTAAGGTTGAAGAGGTAGAAACTTACCAAATAGGATTGCCTGATAAAATACAAGATAACCAGTTAAATTTGAATTTCAGATAAACAATAATTTTTTGTATCAGTATCTCAAGTATTTCATGTGTCATATTTATACTAAATGATTAGAGTTTCCTGAAATACAAATTTAGCTGTGCATTTTTTATATATACAGTTGACCCTCATTACTTATGAATTTTATATTTATGAATTTGCCTACTTACTAAAATTTATTTATAGCCCCAAAATCAATACTAGTGACACTGGCATGGTCAGTCAAGACATGTGCAGGTTTTCAAAAAATTTGACTCACCCAACACACATGTCCCCAGCTGAGGTTGAACAAGACATCACTCTATCTTTTTGTTGAACTCCTATACGACACATGTACATTTTTCACAATCTATTTATTGCCATGGCTGTTTGTTTGTTTTTTACATTTTGTGCTTTGTGTTGGTGATTTTACTGCTCAAAATGACCCCCAAGCTGAAGTGCTGGTAGTGTTCCCAAATGCACGAATGCCTTTTGAAGACAATATGTGTTCTAGGTATCCTTCCTTCAGGCATGAGTTATAAGACTGTTGGCTGTGAGTTCAAATATTAATTAACCAACAAGAAATATATTAAATAATGTCTTTAAACAGAAACACGTAACACAAGGTTGTGTATTGATCGGATGATGAAAATATTGCAAACAGAGGTTCTCGGTAGCCTAACTCTGCACTTCTCGTAGGAGCAATGGTTCTATATTCCCCAATTCAGTGCTGCCAGCAACTTTATACATCAGTATGGCAAATAATGATGATCAATCATATGTGTGCATGTGTTTGTATATACATATTTATATTTACATTTATATATTTATATGTATAATTTATGAATGTATACATTTTTATATTTATATATAAACATACATATTTATTATACATGTACTGTTATCTTGATTTGGTAACCTGTAGTATGAGCCTTGCAGACCGTGCTAAGGAGTTTAGATGTCATTCCATGGTTCGCCATTTAATGTTTATCAATAGGAATGTAAATATGGAGACTATTTGGAGGAATGTAAATATGGAGACTGTGGAGGGAGGGCAAATTTTTAAGTGGAGAGAAAAATCAAATGCCTATTACAATACCCAAGGGAAGGACTGATGACAAATTGGTTTAAAGATAAACAACTGTTGACAGAGATGGAAAAGAACAGACAATTTTAGACTTTATTCTGAAGGCAGAATAAGCTATTGGCAAGCAACAACACCCCCCTCATAAACGTGAACCTTCGTGTGAGTACGTATGTGTAAACAGGTAGGAGAGAAGGTTCGAGAGGGAGGTAGTATTGGCCATCACCTTAATGGATCATTTTGAGAACAAAATGAGATAATACATGTAAAGCAGCTGGTATAATTTGCACTCATGGGGAACACACAAGAAATGTTAAATGCATTCTCCCACTGGTCTCTCTTCTCCACAGATGATCTTATATTTTGCATAATTATTGAAAGAATTAAGAGAGAATTTTGTTTTTACAAAAGTGAATTTCCCAGGCAGTTATTTTTAAACAGCTCATATGACATCTTTTTAGCATTACTATATTTTTCATGTCTATGAAAAGTTATTTGCAAGTGACTTGGATGCTCCCTTAGGCTTAGTGGTATAGGCATATATTTGTCAAATGTCCAAAGATTTCTTGGTATTTTGCAGGCATAAACATATAAATACTCAGATGGTCCTCTTCTTGGCCAGCGTCAGCAACATAAGGCATCAAAGAAGCCTGCCATGTGATCCAAACCTTGTAGTCTTTAATTCAATACTAATGGTTGAAATATAAGAGCAAACACTTGTTCATGTTCCAGAGTCATCTGCTATTAAATCCACTTGGCAGGTCAAGTTGGAGAAATGTTGACATACAAAATGTTAAATAAAGGTTTGCTTTACACCTCCATACTTTACAGGGCTCAGATTGAGTTTCTGGCTTATGAGTGATAAATATTGCAAGATCAGATGTTATATAAACCTTCCCATATCTAGCAGGCAAATGTTGGAAGAGTCCAAAGAATATAACAGAACACTTTTCAGATGCAAATATAGAGGATAGAATGTTAGAAACCAGTTTGGTTTAAGATTAGCTCTGTGCTCAATGAAATTGTTTTAGTGAACCAATTCAGTTATTCAACAATTAAATGCACACACACACAGGCACTTATCCAAATCATTTGTATGTATTCAGTGAGTAGCTTAAGGTAAAGCAATTTTGAACCATTAAAGTGGGAAGTTAGAAAAAATGATACAGGGGAAAGAAAACTGTATTCTCTAAATGTGTGCTCAAAGTTCTGTCAGTAAGAAATGTCTAACCACTCAAGGGGGAAAGGAAACAACAGCTTTGCTACTTATCTAATTGTATACGCAACAGTAGAGTCAAAGGGAAGAAGAGTAAAATTCAGCTTTCTGTGTGCATGAATGTGCGCTTACCTGAACATATGTAGAAATTGAAAAAAATATCAATGGTGTAGGTATTAAATAAATTCATAGGAGATCTTTGTTTGAACTAAGCTCTCGCACTAGGCCCTGAAAGACCAGATCAAACCAGAATAGAGTCACCCGTGTTAGTCATGGGTGCCACATAGTCAAATCTAATTTTGAAACAGGCCGATTTAAAACAAACAAACAAGAAAAACATGGGAGATTCATAGCCACCAATCAGAGGCAGCCCAGTTTATCTGAACTGGGATAGTAAGAAAGTCTCCTGCATTTTAACCTCATAAGAAAGGTTAACTGTGAGGTGACCAATCTGTTTTTTGTTCTACATTTCTGCTTTCTCCAGCCCTTATCTGCCTATAAAGTCAACCTCCTGTGCTCAGCTCATCCGAGCTCTCATTCTATTTTTAGAATGAGATGCTCCCCCAGTTCATAAATCAAAAATAAAAGCCAATTAAATCTTTAAACTAATTTTGTTATTTTTAACAGAGATGGCAGATTAAATTTCTACTAGAGACAAGAAATCCTGCTTTTGTTGGCACCCTGTGTTATAATTTAGCATCTGGGGTGAGATAAAACCTCGTGCAGAGTGACTCTACCTTCTTGAAAAAAAGATGTCATTAGACACAGAAGGGAAACAATATCCCCTTCAAACTTTTTTTGAAGAATGTTCAATATTTTATTTGACCCCAAAGGACATCATCAGTAGATTCAGTGTCATCCTGAGTAGATTTTGTGTGTTGATGGAACAGAGAGGGAAGAGCCAAGACAAAACCTTTGTTAGCAACAGATATTTGTGTGTAGGATACAAGCTTTTTAGCTTCTTCTGAGTCTCTCCCTCAAAATGTTTATACACAAAGAACTATTTATAGGCAGGCTCATTATATTTTTTTTTATTTCAGCATATTATAGGGGTACAAATGTTTAGGTTATATATATTCCCTTGCCCCCCTCCACCCCCCAGTCCGAGCTTCAAGCGTGTCCATCCCCCAGAGGTTGTGCTCTTAGGCGTATTTTTTTGCTCTAAATTCATACCACTGAACATGACCTGACTTCTCCTTTGTCTCACCTTTGCCTTGCTTAATACTGTTTAATCCTCCATTCAGTCTGCTTTCTTTCCATGTTTGGAATGTTCTTTTCCACCTAACTGTGGTTGGAAGTGTAGTCTCACAGTATCACCATCACTTGGGAACCTGTTAGAAATGCAACTTCTATGGCTCCAGCCCAGACCTCAGGATCAGAAACTGAGAGTTGGACCAGCATTCAGTTTAACACGCTCTTCGGTTGATTCTAACACGTAGTCAACTTCTAGAACCACCGACTTACATCTTTCTGAGACCCAGCTCATGTGTTACTTACTGCAGGAACATATTCACAAATCCTTTCCCTCTTGTTTGTGTGCCCATTAACCTGAGTCCATCTACCCATGAATGCTTACCATTTTTATCGAAATTATTCTCTTGGATTTCTATAGTAGAGATCACATATAGTTGCTACAATTCATATGTATAAAAATAAAACAACCAGCACCAAACTTTATTTTCTACTACTGGATTTATTATGCTTTTGTTAGGCAAGACAGTGTGGTGGTGAAGAGCCTGAATGAAATTCTGGCTCTGCCACTTACTAGCTGGGTGACTATGGGATTTGCTTCAGCTCTGCGGGTCTCATTTGTGCCATGGGGATAGGAATGTCACGGAGCTGTTGTAAGGATTAAATAGGTTAATGTATTTAAAGCACTAACAGTAGTTCCTGTTAGATAGTAAATATTGAGTATTTGCTGATATTTTTCTTGCTCAGAATTCAGGGGAAGGATAAAAAAAAACCTTGAATGGATCTGTTAAAACTATACATAACAATTTCTTTCAAGTAACTTCAGTGTTATTTGAGTAACTTCTTCGTATTTCGGGGTTTCTCTCCATTCTGTCTCTTCTTTTTACCTTTTTGCTGGGTGTGACCTGGAGACAAGGGACGTTTACATGTCTTAAGGGAAGCAGGAAGGACCTCCTTGTTCTTTTTGGCTTGCTTCTGCTGACCTCCGATTGAAGCAAACTATATGTCACTTGTGTTATGGACATAAATTTCTGTTCTCTCTGGGTCTGGACTGAAGTGCCTGTAGCTAGTGTCATTCGTTAGCTGTTGCTGAGACCAGCCAGGGTAATATGCAATGATACTGTTCACAGACCATATCCACACGGCCTGGTGTCTGGGCCTCCATCGTGGTTCTTGCTGAGTCTGCTGACTTGCTGAGATTCATTATGCACCCACGTTGGCATGTCCACCACCAGTCTCTGCTGTGGGACTTCTGCCCTGAGCCTTATTCTTCATTCCCAGCTACCTTTAGTAGACCGACCCTGTCCTTTCTGGAGTTGTGCCATACACCCCTGGCTGGGGGGGAACATGAGGAGAACTAACACTGGCCCATGTCTCTAGATACCATCTCCATCTCCCCTCTGTGGCACCCTGGGCACATGCTATGGCTTTCTTTGAATGAGAAAAAAGGTGCCCCCCTCATGGGCATGGCCAGCGGACTGTGCCATTCTCTGACTTAGGCACTGCTTCCCTGATGCTGCGGTTGGCAAGAACATATGGCAGCATTGTACCTCCACAAGCCCCTCAGCCTGGCACTCTTAAAAAGAGAACCCCTTCTGCGAGTTTTAGGGAAGCTCTTCCCACATTAGTGCTTCCTGTCTGCTACTCTCCGCTGGTGGAATGGAGGGAGGCAGGGATAAAGGGGCCAGAGCCCCAGCTGTGTTTTCATGAATCTTCCTTAAGCCCCTTCCCATCAACTCGCTCACTTTGTTACCTCCCCATGCTGTCTTCTATGGCTGAGAGCCTGGGAAGGGGCAATCCTAGGTAACCAGAAGCTTCTCTAGTAAACACACTTCAAATCTCTCTGCAAATCCTGGACTCCTCCCCCCCAGAGCAAAGGAGTTTCCCAGTTGCTCCTCACTCCCGCAAATGCATGCTCTCTCTCCACACTATGGTTGCGGATAATGTTCCATATATAACATGTGAAGGATTTCTTATAGATTTTAAAAATTACTCTTCTTGGCTGGGTACAGTGGCTCACACTTGTAATCCTAGCACTTTGGGAGACCTAAGTGGGAGGATTGCTTGAGGCCAGGAGTTCAAGCTCAGCCTGGACAACATAGCAAGACCCCAGCTCTACAAAAAATTTAAAAATTAGCTGACATGCTGGCACATGCCTGTGGTCCTAGCTACTTGGGATGGTGAGGCGGGAAGATCACTCACGGAGTTCAAGGCTGCAATGGGCAATGGTCACACTGCTGCACTCTAGCCTTAAAGATAGAGTAAGACCTTATCTCTAAAATAATTTTTTTAAATAAGCAGATAAATATTATGATTCTCCTATATAAAAGCCTGGAATTAAAGACTCATTTTAGGCTGAAGATCTAGGTCTGTCATCACCATGAAATAACATAGGCTATTGATTCAATGAGCAGCAGCTCTGGAAATATGGTTGTAGGGAAGGAAACAAAATATATGCTTCTAGGTATTTTCACACAAAAGCCTGTTTATAGTGGCTTCATTCAAAATCTGCCTCTCCCTGCCAGCAACACACAAAATAAAAATTTGCTCTTCAGCAAGGATGTGATGTACAATGGACTAGATCTTAGGACACATGGGTTTGAGTCCTAATTCTAGCCGTAGTTTTAAAACCAATGGTCCCTATATCTTAATATTTCTGAGCTTCCTTTTTCAATCCTGTGGTGTATAAAATGCATGTGGAGTAGATGACTATTAAATTAGAAGTTTATTTTACTCTATGCTAACCCTATTTTAAAAACCAATAAAAAATGTTATTTATGGATTCAGCAAAGAATACCAACATCAATCATTTTAATGTATTAAAGGATTCTTAAGTCTTTCGTATATTAAAACCTCTTTCTTTTTACTACAATGGTTACTGATTGTCTTATGTTTTTCTCACTAAACAAACTAAATATTAATTAATTTTATATCATATAATTGCTTTACTTTTTATCAAATACAATTACTGAAAAAAATTTCTGTAAAAATAATTCCAGCATAATCATTATTAAACTTCAACTTACATCGTTTAAAAAAAAAAACTATTGATTTATTTTGCTAGCAGACAAATAGTATTTCATATTGTCAGGCTTTAGTTTTAGAGAGATTAAAAATATTTTTTAAGTATTAGAAGAAAAATATATGCATTTATAAAATAATTAGTATAGGAGTAAAAAATAGTGATAGCTGATATTTTTGTAGTTTTACGTTTATCTTGGCCCAATGGAAAAAGAATCATTCAATCTAAGTTTACTTATTTGCAAAATTAGAAAAATTGCTCTCTGTTTTGAAGTTAAGTGATATTAAACTGTATTCTTAACAAAGTAAATTCTAAAAATGTTAAATTTTGCTGCTTGCAATATTCACATTATGCTTCATTCACATTCCAAGATAGGTTCTATTAATAAGGGCTTAAGACATAGATAGGAATAGGGATCAATGTCTCTAGAACAGGGCTTCTCAACCCTGGTACTATTGACATTTGAGGGCAATTAATTTTTTTGTATTGTTTTGGTTTGGTTTGGTTTGGTTGGGGGCTGTGTTTTGCATTATAAGCTGTTTAGTGGCATCTCTGGCCTCTACTTACTTAATGCAAATAGCAACTCCACCCTCATTTTTATAATCAAATGTGTCTCCAGACATTACAAACATTCCCTGTGGGATAAAAATCACTCCTGGTTGAAAACCACTGTTCTAGAATATACTGAATCAAAAATAATTTTAGTGCCATTTTCAAGTGAATGAGATCAATTTAGATTTTTAAAATTCTATTTTAAATTGCATTTTAACACTTTTATAAATAAATAATTCAAATACTGTATAATTTTTCTACATAAAGTGTATCATTCAATAGTTTTTATTATATTCACATAATTGTGTAGCCATCTTAAATCTGGAACATTAACATCACTCTAAGAAGAAATTCTTATTCCTATTAGTAGTCATTCTCTTTAATTCCCCACATTCATCTCCCAGCCCAGACAACCACTAATCTGCTTTCTATTATATCTCTACAGATTTGCCTATGTTGGACATTTCATATAAATGGAATGATAAAGATATCTTTTTGTGTGTATATCCCTGAATTCTTTCACTTAATATAATGTTTTCAAGTTGTATCCATGTTATATGTAGCATACATCAGTATTTTACTTATTTCTTACTCTGAAATAACATTCCGTTATATGGATATAATTTGTTTTATTTATCCATTCATAATTTGCTTATTCTCCTAGTTACTGAGAAAATTGCATTAAATTCTCCCACTATGATGGTAAATTTAGCTATTTATTGTTTTGTTCTGTTGTTTGCTTCATGCATTTTGAGTTTATGTTATCAGATGCTCACGAAGGTATTTTTGTCATCTCTTTCTGGTGTTTTATCTTTTTTATCATTATAAATGTCCATTCTTATCTATAGCAATGTGTCTTGTCCTTCAGTCTACTTTTCTTTAATATTACTAGTTTTCTTTTAGTTAGGCTTATCGTGTTCCATAATTTTATTAATACCTTCAATCTTCTCATCCTTATATTAAAGATATATCTTTTGTCAGCAGAATATATTCATAGTTAAATTTTGTTTCAGTATTTAGTTTTAAAATGTTTGTCTATTAAAGATTTTGTCCATTTTTATTTAATGTAATACTGAACTATTTTAGTTTAAATTGATTATTTTACTAGGTTTTTTTTTTCATCTGTTCTACCTGTTTTATATTGTCCTACCTGTTCCTTTTAGATTGGAAGTAGCTCATTATTAAATTCTTCTCTCTTAGCTTACTATTATACAATACATTCTTTTTCTTCTCTTTTGATGATTTCTCTCAAAATTACAATATATATCCTTATGTATATAAATTAGTAATTTATTAATATAAATTAATACTTTAAACCTTCCCCCAAAATGCAAGGAACTTACAAGATGTTAACTCTATTTATTCCACTCCATCTTTCATGCTATTGTTGCCATGTGTTTTTATTCTTTCTATATTTTAAACCCTATAATATAATATTAATATTGTTTTATATGGTAAGTATTCTTTTAAATGTCCCCAGATACTATCCCTTTCATTAACCAATGACCTTTCTGCTTATATCTCAAAACATTTTCATTATAGATAAAAAGCTCTTTAGTGTAGTTTGGCTAGTAATGAATCCTATGACTTTTTGTTTAAGTGAAACATTTTAATTTTGTCTTCACATTTTTAAGAGGTTGTCAGTTGCTTTTTTTTTCGTAAATAAGAAAATTGAATTGGCTCTTCAGCTGTAATTTCTGCAAATAGGAAAAAAATCTTTTCAATTCTAGACTCAGTTTAAAGATTATTCTCCATTATTTATTTTAACGAATATTTTTTCTGGGAATAGATTGGAAATACTATCCCTGCCTCCCAAGAGCAATCTAAAAATCACATTTTTTGACTTCTGGTTTCCAATGTTTCATATAGAAAGTTCATTAAAAAGTATTACAGTATTATTTTTGCAACTTTAAAGGTAGCAAGACTTTTTTTCCTTCTAGCTTATATTAGAAATTTCCCTTCATAGTTTAGCATTTTCCTTGTTGAAATAGGTATGGCTTATTTGAATTTACCCTACTTGAGAATTTCAGTGTTGCATGAGTCTATGACTTAATGTTTTTTGTCAGTTTTAGAAAATCTTCAGCCATTATCTCTTTAAATAATACTTTCCCCCCATTCTCTCCTTGTTCTTCATCTGGAACCACAATAATAAATATTTTAGACATTTTTTTTTTTTTTTTACCAGGCCCCATGTGTTTCCTATGTTCTTTTCTGAATTTTCCATTTTTTTCCCTTTGGGTGCTTCAGTGTATGTCTCTCTGACCTAGTTCCCACTTGACTAATCCTGTTGTCAGTTGTATCTAATCTGATGTTCTTTGAGTCTCTTGAATCTTTAATTATATTTGTTTTATTTTAGAGTTCAAACATTTTATTTTTTTTTATAATTTATAGTTAGTGTTGCCAAAAAGGGTACCCAGTTAAACTTGAATTTCAGCAACAACAAATAATAATTGGTATAACTACAACCCAGATATTTTGAGACATTATTTTAAAAAAGTATTTGCTGTTTATATGAAATTCAAATCTGACTTGGATTTCTATATTTTTATTTGCTAAAAACTTCACAATTCTATCTCTAGCTCTCTGCTGAAAATTTCCATGGCCATCTAATTTTTTTTAAATATATAAAACATTGTTATTTAAAAATCTATCTATGATAACCTGAATATCTATATCTCCTGGGGCTCTTTTCTTCTATCTGTTGGTTTTGGTAATCTGAACTTGTCTACTGGTGTGGTAGACAGAATTCTAAGATGCCTCCTAAGATTCCTGGCCCCTTGTGTGTATGCCCTGTATAATTTTCTCCCCTTGAGTATGAGGGACCTATGAATATGATGGGACATAGCTCCCAAGATTATGTTATTCTGTATGGCAAAAGGACTTTACAGATGTCATGAAGGCTCCCAATCTGTTGACTTTAAATTGATCAAAAGGGAGTTTATGGCTATTTATCCCTATTAATCAAATGATTATGTCAGCATGGGTCTGGTATAATCACATTAATAGTTCTTTAAATCCTGTTCAGATATTAAGTAAGTACAAGAGAAATTCAGAGAAATTTAAAGTGAGAGAGGTGCTCTTTTACTGGCCTTGAAGACAAAGCCAGCTTCTATGGTGTGAGAGAGCCTATGCATGGAGACACATCACAAGAAACTGTGAGCATATTTTAGCTAGAGCTATGAGCCTAGAATATACCCAAGTCAATAGTAAGAAAGCAAACAGCAACTTTGGTCTGTCCTGTAGCCACAAAGAACAATAACCTGAACACACTTAGGAGAGGGCCCCAAGCTTCAGATGAGATTGCAGCCCAATAAGATCTTGAATTCAGCATGATATGTCCCTGAAAAGAAAACCCAGCTAACCTGTGCTAAACCATAAATACTATGAGACAATAATGTACGTCTCTTTTCTAGTGATTTTTGGTGTGATAGTTGATCTGTAGCAAACTAGCCTACCATTACCAGAAGCAAAACAAATGCCAAATAATACTGTAACAATTCTAACTTAAAACATACAATTAGTCCCAATAGATCCACTCCATCATCGTTTTAAAAGATTATTTTTGACACTACAAATATAAAAGTGTCTAAAATATTTAGTTTAGGAAATAAAAGAAAATCAAGATTCTCAAGTAAATATGCAGAGTTATTACAGGAGGATTCTTAGATTCGTAGACAGTTCTTTTACAGGATTTATTTAAAATATCATACTCCCAATGTTGAATTCAATATGGTGAACTAGCCATACATACTTGCTTCACTACTGACAGCCAATGGAAGGAAAGGTAATAATAGAAATAAATGTAGAAGTGCAAAGGAAAAGAGCATTTACCAAAAAAGGGAAATTTTTCAGTGAATTTCTATGAATTGGAAAATGGGTGGAGCAGGTAAAAAAGTTACTGTCATTAAAAAGGGAAGAGTCAGCCCACCAAAGTCCCTACCAGCCTGTGACTTTGGAGTGGGCAGATGCTGAAAGTTTTGAGAAGACAATGGGGGCAGAAAATAGAAATTAATTGAAGGGCTCTATGCCCTAATTCTACAGCTTGACAGTGTCTTCTCTCCCAAAGCAGTATAGAGTGTAAAAGGCAACAGTGTTTATCATGAGGGAAACACTATCCCAAAAGTAAGTAATTCTTCTCTAAAAGTGTTGAGTTTTCTCTTTAGGGAAAATTGGGATCTTTGATGAAGATGATGGTTTTTATCTTACCTTAGTGCTTGAGGAATCTGTGAACAGCATCACTGTTCTTCTAAAGCATGAAATGACAACCAGAGATCACTACAAGGAACACAGCAACTTGAAAGAGGGAAAACATGAAAAATAAATGGAAATTTTTTTTTTTTTTTTTTGAGACTGAGTCTCGCTTTGTTGCCCAGACTAGAGTGAGTGCCGTGGAGTCAGCCTAGCTCACAGCAACCTCAAATTCCTGGGCTTAAACGATCCTACTGCCTCAGCCTCCCGAGTAGCTGGTACTACAGGCATGCGCCACCATGCCCGTCTAATTTTTTCTATATATATATTTTAGTTGTCCAGCTAATTTCTTTCTATTTTTAGCAGAGACGGGGACTGGCTCTTGCTCAGGCTGGTCTCGAACTCCTGAGCTCAAACAATCCACCCTCTTCGGCCTCCCAGAGTGCAAGGATTACAGGCGTGAGCCACCGCGCCCAGCCAATAAATGGAAAATCTTGTTCTGGAAAAACACAGACCTAATTTATGAAAGGAAATAATTTAAAATTTATAATATATGCAGAAACATTCAAAAACCTATTACAACTATTAAAAAAGAGTAGTATGCTATGCAAATTTAAAACCAAGAAAGGCCACTTAGAGAATAAAAATATACTTGCCAAAGTTAATAATTAAAATAAAAGTGAATAATTTTCATAAAATATGAAAAAAACAGAAAAGGACAAATAAAAACAATTTAATATCTTATTGAGAACAGAGGAGATGAAGAAAAGAAGATAAAAGAAATAATAGAAGATAATTTCATAGAAATGAAGAAAGACATAAATCTTCAGATTTGAGCAATGATTATCCAGGAAAAGGAATTTAAAAAGAATACAGACATATTTTCTTGAAATTTCAGAATAGTAAAGATAGAAAGAAAATTCCAAAAGCTTTCTCCTTTTTGAGAAAAGAAAAGCAAGTTTACTATTAATACTAATGAATAGAATATCTGATTGCTTATCTGTACAGGATGCTAAAAGGCAATGGATAAGTAACTTTAAGTTTTGAAGAACTGAGAAGGGGGGAAGAAAGTAAAGGAACAAAAGAGGGAAGAAGAAAGTAAGGAAAGAAAAGGCATTTTCAGACATGTAAGTAGAAAGAAAATAATCTCTTGTTTGCCCACATTTTTATAGAGGTAGCCTTCATAAAAACTAAAACCAGAAACAGAAGTCTTTACTTCTTGGGAGGAAAAAGGTTGGGGAAATATTGCTATTACTGTTAATTTATTATAAATATTTTTGAAATCATTAGATTTGTAATCAGTATTAATCTGAAGCATATACTGATTTAAGGAAATTATATTTATTATTTTATTAATTAATTTATTAATTATTTATTAATTGATTTGACATCAATTTTACCTGAAAAAATTCAGTCCAATAGAAATTATTTCTTTTGATTATTATACATGCCACTAGACTAGTTCTGACTGATTATTAAATTGCATTACTCTCTCCTCGTCCTTTTTAACTCCAGTCCTGATGTAAACGATTCAGAGTCCTCAGTCTGGTTCATGATCATCCACCAACATAAAACCTTTCTTTGGAATAGTCTTCCTCGTAAAATTCCATCCTAAAGAATTTCTCTTTATCATGCCTGACAAAGACATCCATGGTTAGTGTTATAATACAACAATGAAAACATGCACAATAAAGCTTGCTAGAAAAAAAATTCATTTGAAAAAATATTTTTTATCTTCACAGGTGGCTTGTTATTACATCTTGTCATAAAATCGGGATGATGTGTCTGGTGCTGAAGTGTATTTGCAACAATAAAGGGCTTGTACAGCCATCAAATACCATGTTTTGCTTCCACATTTAATTGACTTCCAGAATGACTGATAATCGTAATCCAAACAAGCAATATTAATACACTGCTGTTATATAAAAATACCTGTAATGGGGTACAGTGATAGTTTTGTTTTGTTATTTAACCTTGGAGAGACTACTGGGATTATCTAAATGAATTAATTCAATTATCTTCTCTTGTCTGAACCATTGATTACACAACCAGATTTAGACTTTGCAAAAGAGCATGAAATACAATGCAGACTGGGACAAAAAAACAACCAACTTAGTTATTACTGGTCCTCATGTGCAAGGAATTTTTATTATTTATTTTTTTTGTGCCACAGGATAGAGCAGTGAACAAAGCAGATTAAACACTTTCCTTCAAGGAACTTTCATTCTAGCAATTTTGGTTTTGTAAAAGAACAACAAAAAAGGAAAAAATAGTAGGCAAAAGTAGTAGCCCCATATTAAAAGTATACCTCATTTACATTTTTGAAATAGAGCATTATTCAGGTTAATAGAAAAAGGAGCTCCATTTCTGATTTTACTTGGTGAACATATTCACATTTTTCTTCTCAAAGGCAAGAAATCTACTTGGGACATTATAATTTGTCTGAAAGATGTAGTCAGTCAGAAGACTCCTCCTTTTTCTCTAGAGGGAAAGATAATTGTGTGAAAAATCCTTTCTTCATATTTTATTCAACTATACTCAGAAGTGGAAAAATGTGTAAGAAAGCCTTAAGAAGATGGAGAGTATGTCAAGGGAAAGGAGATATCTGGAGAAGGCCTAAAAAGTTAAAGGAAAGTCAGTCTAATAAGACATAAGTGAAAGCCACAAAATCTGTACTGCAGATATTCAAGTGCAACTGGAGAGCAACCAACATAGAACTGCTGGAAATATGTAGAAAAAATTACAACTCACCAATCCTTCATGCTGTGAGGCCATACATGCCCCATTGTAACCGATGACCTTAATCTCACTTTCCTTTTGGATGTTACCCAGACCTGAAGCCCTTCATTTCCTTCTCGACCTCCACGAATGGTTACCGAGCTCTTCCAGTCATCCAAGTGATTGTGTAGACCTTCTTGTCAGTGCCCTTTCCTCTGCTGTGAGTGTCTAGCTGACATTTCCACTTACTGAAATCTCAAATATTCTTCAGTTCTGAATCAAATTCATCCTCTCCTTAACTGTGCCCTTGATCCCTGTAGCTTAGGTATTTGTCTCTCATCTTCATCCTTATGTCTTGTCCCTCATGTGTTAATAGAATGTATTATGTGTAGCAGTATCCTGGAGACATTACTAACAATAGTTTACCTTTTCAAACTGTAGTCAAATTTCCTTGAAATTCAGAACTATGTTTTGCTCAGGTTCAAATAGGCCAACAAAGTAATGGATACAGTTTAATGAGTCCTGGACTCAACTATGTATCCTGACTATAACTAACAATCCCAAGCACCATGTTTAAAACCCTTAATGATTCTGAATTCCAATTTTGCATCTATAAAGGGGAAGTGCTTCATCACGATAATGGTGTAGTCCTACTTCTATTTCACAGTGGCAAACAGAATACTTTTAATGTAGTTGGCTTTCATAAATATTAGCTGAATAGTGAATGAATTTACTTCAGGAGTAAATGATGTGGTTGATAAAATGGAAAGGATGTAAAATATGGACCCAGGAGAGGGTGTCTCCAAGTCTGGAACTGACATTTACTGGTTTTACAAATTTGATCAAGTCCAAATTTATTTGTCTATAAAGTAGGAATAAAAACAAGATCTATTTTACATTCTACTGTGTACATCAAAGCAATTTATAGTGGGATATATATCTTGTTTTGCTCTCTTTCCATATTACTCTTTTCCACTCATTGAGCTTGTGCTTATTGGATCAGCAGGTGACTATAGCAGGGAACACACTTGAAATAGCCAAAGAGGCTTCCTGGTTCCTTCTAAGCCTCAGTGTATCGAGACAATGCACTGGGCATAAACAAAGAGCTTGTCTCAAAAATAAGAATGTAGAAAGAAGGTGGAAAGTGAAGAAAGCAGAAAGGATAGTGGCTCTAGAGCTGAGCTACTGAAGAGGCAACAAAGCTCAAGAAAAGGGCTGTGTAGTGCACAAAGACTGAGAGAAGCAGAGGCCACAGACAACCCCAAATGAAGACCCATAACTCGGAATGGCTTGGAATTAACTGGTGCGATCAGATGACTCATCAACCAGGGCCCACAGCCCGTCCTGGCTCTGCATAAGATTCATGGGCATCCACAACACATTTTAAGTATTGAGACTGCCCCCCAAAATACTGAGGTTAAGTTTTCTGTATGCTTGGTGGGATTAAAATATAAATGGTCTAAAAAACATGCAACTGATTTTTTTTTTTGCACATTAACAAATATGTGCTGAGATTTATATCTTCAAATGTAAAGATATTTGTAAACTGTAAATTGCTACTGAATAACTATTTTAAAATGATGAATAAATGAGTACATTGGATATAATTAGAACAGTGTCTGTAGTCTGGTATATAATTATTATTAATGCTACTATTGTCACTGTCCACACACTAGAGATGCACTGTAGTTGGAGAGATGGCATATATCTACAAAATGGTATGGAGAATTAAAATTAAGCCCCTGGTACCCGCTCATGTAGAGTTAGAACCAACTTAATTTACTTACATATTATCTACTATTCCATCTTTGTCTACAAAGAGCTAATGAATACTGTATTGATACAAAGGTGGCAATACATGTGGAGAATGAGGCAGTCTAGGACAATGGACAACCTGTATATCACTTCTAAAATAATTGTGAGTTTGCTGGGGTGAAGATCTGTTCCAAGTATGTATAAGTAGCTGGTTCACAAAATACTTTAAAGAATGCTGTAGCTTCATTTAGGTTTCCTGCATATCACGTCCACCTCCATGAAAATACTGGTGGAGACTAAAAGTTTCAGTGACAACACCTTTGCTCATTAAATTGGTATTTAATGAGCAATGACTCAACTCATGTAAAACACTTGCTGTAGAATATGACACACCACTGTTTAGTAGAATTTAGTTCCAAATGAAACACTGAATCCAACCAAGGAATGTCACAGTTTCATAAATTTTTTATTATTTTATTTAAAAATAGTAAATCTTTCTGTTGAATTCTGTTGTATTTTATTAAATATTTAACCATGACTTAGAAACTTCTATCCACCCACCTGTGCCCCATTAGGAATACTATAAACTCATAAAAGCTTCTACCTAGGCACTTTTAATTTTATTTTCCACTGAGTTATAGTCTCCTTACATCAAAGTGTCATAGGTGTTCTATTAATAGCTCTTTAGCATTCAAAGCTTTGCTGTACAGATCTGACCATAGGATCTTTTGAACTTTGCTAATCTGAACAGCTTCTTTAGATGCCTAACAGACTGAGGTGTCTAAAAAACTCTCTATAAATTGACTCATTCAATACTTATTATTTTTTGTTGCTTTTCTATCAGCAATCCTGTGGAAAAGCAGTGCTGAGATTTAGTCACTTCTCCAAAGTCATGCTTATTAATCTTTGTATATAATTATTAAATATCACATTTGCATAGTGAATTCCCATTTAGCATGTTTTCAACAATGACTCATGTTTTTTATGTTTAACCAAATATGAATTACTTTTAATCTTTGTTCTGAGTGAAGCCAGGTACTATTATTATTATTATTATTCCCAGCATACAGGCAAGAAAGTTGAGGCATGATTCTACTGCTAGTGATCGATAAAGCATAATCAACTAAGACCTCCACACTAGACATTTGTTTTTAGAGCACAGGCTCTCTTTCACTACATGTTGCTGCTTAGAAACTATTGTTTTCCAGACTTCTAGTTTCTGAATTCTGCTCCATTCTGCTTTTAAGAATGGTGTATTCCAGGAGCTGACTGAAAGATCTCCTAAAGGTCAAAGCAAGAACAATGTGAGTAACAAAATAAGTATTGAGTTGTAACCTAAACTATACCACCATAAATATGCATGGGTCCATAATGATATAAATGATGATTAATTTTGATTTTAATAAATAGATAAATAAATGAAATAAATCTCCCATGTAAAAAAATTGTCAATTTATGTAGATACTACTCCACTCCCTCAAGGAGATGGAGCATAATTCCCCACTTTTAAAGTGTGGGCTGTACATAGTAACCTGCCTCTAAAGGATACAGTTTGTAAAGAGGAAAAAATAACTTCACAGTGGAGAACCTAACAAACACTACCTCTGCCAAGTGACCACAGGGTCAGCATCAACAGTAATAAGTCATGTGGATAGTACGTACCTATGAGAGGATGTGATGACAATGGCACTTTACCTCTGTGTCCCAGTTTGATCACAACAAAAACATCAGAAAAACCTCAATTGATGGGTATTCTACAAATTACCTGATCGGTTTTCCTCAAAACTGTCAAGATCATCAAAAAGGAGGAAAGCTGGAGAAGCAGTCACAGTAAAGAGGAGGCTAAAGAGATAGGACAAATGAATGTAATGTTGGTATCCTGGATGGGTTCCTGGAACAGAAAAAGGACACTAGATAAAAACTAAGGGAATCTGCATAATAGACTTCAGTAAATAATGCTGTATCAATATTGTTTCATTAATTGTAACACGTGTGCAACGCTAATGTAGACTGTTATTCATAGGGGAAACTGAGCACTCGTGTGGAAACTCTCTGTACTCTCTTGATAATTTTTCCGTAAATCTAAAGCTATCATAAAATTTTTAAAAATATCTAAAAATGGCGCATTATTCTTTCTGTGTAATCACCTCCACATCCTCCTTCCACTACTATGTCTGCACTTATTGTCCTAACATTTTCTAAATTTTCATTCTTACTTTAATTATTCTTATTCTTTTTCAAAATTTCCTTTGGTAGCCATTCAGACCAAAGAATCCAGTTCATTTTCCAAAAGACGAGAATAATCTGAGAAAAAGAGGATTTAGATTTGAGGCCCATCTTGTTCTATTCCCAAGCAGAAAAATGCCAAATCTTGTTGACCACCAAGTTCAATGGCAGCTCCCCACAGAAATAGCAAATCCACTTTAAAGATTTATTTACAAAGCAGAAACCCACCTCGCCTGCCTTCTAACTGCCCCAGCTGCAGGGAGTTACCACAAAAGGCTTAATCCCTTAACAATCTAATCAATTCCAAACTGAAAACCTCGTTTTGCTTTTAAAAGATTAGCACTGCCCAATTATACTTTCTTCATTCTGCCTACGCAGATTTAAAATAGATACTGGCATGTCCATGCAATTCAATTGATTATAAAATTAATTCACGTAAAAGGGAGAGAAAAATGAATCTGAATATACGTTTTGCTTTCTAGAGTGTTGATAAAGACAAAAGCCTGAGGGATTTGGAAATGTATTCAACAGAGCAGATAGCAGTACTTGACCCCATGAAATAGGAGCAGCCTCCTTTCAACACCACTTTCAGAAAAGGGTTTTGTTTCTGGGAAGAAACTTCTTGGTATATTCAGTGCTGTCCTAGTCATACTTTAGAAATGCAAATTCCACTTGGAAGTATAATACAATAGTAAGTTGACTGTCTTTAGGGATTGTATGGTCAGTGGCAAGTCACTGCCTGTCTTCTATCATTTGAGACCCCTCTGATAAAGGAGATGTGGAAGAAGGTTAGGCCAGGAAATTGACTCCTCTAAGGGAGTCTTTGACGTCCTCTCACAAGTCTGACTACAAAGACTCAACTGCCAGAGAGAAGATGTGTCTTAAAAGGACAGCTCTCTGAATGTTTAAGAATTCTGAAAAGAGGTGAAAGTTCAAGAGCTAGCAGTTCTCTTTCCCTGTGTCGGCTTCCCTCAGCATGCTGTTTATGTAAAACTGCTCTAATCCAGGCTTTATGCTTCTGTCTTTTGCCCACAGTCAGGACCTTGAGAGATAAAATGGTGAGGAGAGTCAGCAGTGCTGTGGCTTGGGCCAAGACTTTGCGCTCTGTAGTCTAGTTCAGCAATTCTCACAGTTCAATGTGCACAGGAATCACCTGGAATCTTCCGAAAAGGCAGATTCTCTTTTGTTAATTCTGGATACAACCAGAGAGTCTGCATTTCTAACACGTTCCCAGGTGACATTGAAAGTGATGGTTTATAAATGACACTTCGTGTGGCAAGGGTCTAGATAATTAATTTCTATGCATCATACAAAGGAACAAAGTCTGAATGCCCAAGTTTTGGGAACATCTGGGTGTTCACCTGTCTTTTTAAATGTCAACTCCCTTTCTCCTCCCAGTCCATTAAATTTTTGAAAAAATTTTCTGTCCTCAATGTTCTTTTCTCTTCACATATCTGTAGCAGTTAACACCCATAGCTGCTTCTTTAATCTTAAAATGCTTTCCATTTATTTGCTCTGAATGAATATAGATGTTCAGAAATGTTACCCTATGCATTTCAGGCTTTCCAACAGCGCTTTCCAGATTTATGCAAAAGCTTAATTCTTTCCTTTCTATATTTCCATTTTTAGTTCCATTTTGGTAGTTTGGTGTGTTAAAACTGTATCTATCTTCTATCTAGCGTTGGGTTTATATTAAGAAATGATCTTCCATTATCCTAGCATTGGAAGGTGCCCTGTTTAATGTTTCTTTCCCCCAATTTCTAGAATTCAAAAAATGACTAATAATGCAACACTGATGTGGTAAGCAACTGCAGACTATTAACAAAAAAATCCAAACATTCTAGAAGGCATGGATGTATAAATAGGTGGATAGGTTAGTTTCTATTTGTTTCATATTTAAAAATCAAACAATTGGATATTGTGAATGTGTAGGCATTTGAATGATTTTGCCATATTATTTTGGTATTAGAAATGAATATGCATGAAGAATAAGTAAATATGAATTTCCCATTCTTTGTGACTTTATGGTGTGGAAGACTTGAAATGATACAAAGAACATACATGTTGTTACTGTGTTGTTTTGTTTTTGTCATTGTATATTGCAGCAGTTTAATGTAGTGTTCTGAAGATGACAGTTCAAACTTGTCCATGATGGAATCTGGTTAAGATTCCTCAAAGTTGCTTTTTTAGCACAACATTTTAGGGGTAAAAAACAAATTTTAATGGGAATTAGAAGGAGCTTTCACTTTGGTTCATCAAGGAGTTTATCTCACATGTTCCACTTTCTCGCATTTCCATATTTCCTTCTTCCTCCTCCTTGTTCTAATCCACTTATATTTATTGCTTGTCATACCTTCAAAGGATTAGAATTTGATTCTCCATTCTAGAGTTACTAAACACCAGTGCATCTGCTGGACGGTGTTTTCTGTCCCAGCACAATGTGTGCTAGAGTTTTTAGTCTTCACTACCTTTCAGCATAAATGTCTATTCTGTTCTTATTCAAACCATTTACTCATTAGCCACATAGTAGCTTTTTCAGTGGGAAACAGAACAACTGATACAAAAAACTGATAACTTAGTCCATTTTGTTGTTGTTGTTAACTTAAAAACACTCACTTAAGATCCTCTTCATATGCCTAAAAGACATTGGGAGACATAAAACTCTAAAATATTCTAAAATGTCTAGAATTTCTTTACTCATTTTGCCTTTCATCCACATGTGTATAAAGGTATTCTTAAGGCCAGCAAGTTCAACTTTATTTTGACAATTAGTCCAATGAAAGTAATTAGGTTCTTTTCTATTTATGCTCTTTGAAATAGAATTAACATTTCTTTCTATAAAGGAATTACAGCAGACTGATCTTAATAATTATGTTCAGAAATCAATATGAATAAAGACTCCTCAAAGTTCTTCCAGAGTTTTTGCAATAATTATAGTAAACTTCCACCATATTTTATATGGCCAAATGAACATATGAATGACTGTCAGTAATTAGTGGATTACCTACATAGTGAAGATATTTGCACCAGATTCTACTTTCAACTGAGCTAACATATCCGTTAAAAATATCTATCGTTTGCTCTGGAAAAGGCAATGTGCTAGTTTCTACACGGTAGCTGTCTCCCTTGCCATGGAAATACTCTTGTTTTATAGGTTTTCCTTATGCTCATTTTGGCTGGTACATCCTACTCGGGTAATGGAGAACTATTATCTGCTGTAGAAAGCGAGGTGAATAACTTGTGTGTGTGACATATCAGTGGTAGGTGGAATTTTGTTTAAATCCTGGCTCTGTTATTTGTGATACTATGCAAATGACTCAACATATACACATTTCTTCATCTGTAAAATGTGAGTTATAACAGCCACATAGTATGATGGGTTGATTTGTGTCCCACTGAAAAATGATATATTGAAGTTCTAACCCCCAGTCCCACAGAATGTAACCTTACTTGAAAACAGGATTGTTGTTGATATACGTAGCTAAGATTAGATCAAACTGGAGTAAGGTGCGCCCCTAATCCAATATGACTGATGTCTTTATAAGAAGATAGCTGTGAAGACCAAAATACACAGAAGGAAAACACCATGTGACAGCTAAGACTTAGGGAGTTATGTAGCTGCAAGGAACAATAAAAGTAGTCAGGAAAATGCCAAAAGCTATGAAGAGGCAAGAAAGTACTCCTCTACAGGTATTAGAGGGAGCACGCATGACCCCTTGACAACTTGAATTTGGACTTCTACCTTCCAGAACTGGTATAATACATTGCTGTTGCTTTAAGCCACTCAGTTTATGGCACTTTGTTATAGCTGTTCCAAGAATCTAACATACATAGTGAAATGAGATAATGCTTTCAGTGTTCTCAGCAGAAATTTTGAAACCAACTCTCACTAGACAATTACTGCTCTATATTTGTAGCTATTTTTTCCTGTGGCATGTGAAATATAGTTAACCAGTGAGATACGTCTGAAGATTCAAAGAAATCATACCCTTAAGTATTTTTAAAGATTTATTTAAGAGAAGAAAAACTTTCTGTTAAAAGTATAATTTGGGGGAGAATGCAAAAGTGAAAAATAAATAGATTGGGAAGTAGCTTTTACTTTTTCTATAGCCTAGGCTTTAAAATGTGGATTCATTAGTTTTTGCTGTAGGGAACCTAGTTTGAATATTGAACAACTGACTTACTGACTAAATAGAAGAATAGGTGTAAAGTCTGTCTAGTGTTCCTGTCTTTGAAAGAATCCTTTTCTCTCATTTCGTGTAACTCACATGGTGTTGACTCACGTACAGGCAAGTCACGAACTTGATCTTACAAGCCAGGAGTGTTCTTAGGATAATGGGCTGCTGTGAAGTAGATCCAGCTGCAGTCACCTGCAGCCACGTGGAGAAAATTACTTATAGCAGAAAAGTGTAGTGAACACACAGACAGAAATGAATCATACAGAAGGATAAAACATTCTACTATCATGACTGGAGGCTTGAATCTAGTTAGATCTGAAACCACTAAACATTATACCTGGACATTTTAGTCATTATGGCAAGAAATTTCAGTGCAATTTCTTAAGCATAATCTAGTTGTTTTTGCATCAAAATCACCTGGAATCTGTTTCCAGAGTTTCTCTGTTAAACTTTGTGAGTTGAGAATCTGTATTTCTAAAAAACTCCCCTGGAAAGTAAAAAAAAAAAAAAAAAAAAAAAAAAAATGCAACCAGGTTTAGGAATCACAGAACTAGTTTAAAGTGTTGCTATCACTTGAAACCTACAGAACCCTGAACAATAAAACAGCCTAAGTTAGGCAGGTGGCATGTGCCTGTAGTTCCAGCTACTTGGAAGGTTGAGGCAGGAATATTGTTTGAGGCCCAGGAATTTGAGTCCAGCCTGGGCAACTTAGGGAGACCCTCATCTCTAAAAACAAAGCAAAAAACAGCCTAACAAACCACCATGCCAGTGTCATAAAAATTCACTAAATAACATGAAGGCAATGTAAAGGTTTAAATCTTTATATATCCATCCACCAACCCCAAGTGTGCCTGCTCCTCACAGAAATTAGATTCCACAAACAACTTTTGGAAACAGAAGTGCTTAGAAACTTGTTAAGATTAAAAAGACTCTCACTCTAAGTCTTATTTTATTGCAATAGAAATGCAGTTGTATTTTAATAAAATGCATCTTAATAAAAATGGAACATATCTATATTTTATTCCCTTAAACATGAAGCACAGGGTGGAATAGCATGGATTTCCTATAGGTTTTTAATTTAGTTTAATTTTTTTCCATTTATATTTTATTTGTATATATTCATGGGATAAAAGTGCAAATGTATTACATTGATATATTGCATTGTGGTGAAGTCAGGGCCTTCAGTGCATACATCACTGGAGCAAAACAGTCCTATGGGTTTTTCAAAAACTATATATGACACTAACATTATAGCAAATATGAAGACATACAGAAGAAGAAGGAGGAGGAGGAGGGGAAGGAGAAAAAATGCAGACAGATCTTGTATACCTGTATTTGGAGAAGGAGGAGGAGAAAGAAAAAAACAGATACCTTAGGAAAGTTCAGTACCTGTATTTTGGCCAAATTGTTAAAATTTAATGTTAATTTTGTATTCTATTGACCTTTTGAAATTATGCAAAAATAATCTTCTTTTTGACTGCATTTCTTGTTCATTTGCCTATCCACCACAATATTATGACTTATGATGAGCCTTCATGGAACCTTAAATATAGAATGGCATATTTTGCAAAAACACACATATGAATAGTATATTTTTTCATAAATCCTTGCAAAATATGCAAAGCATTTAGGAGAGAAAGAATAAAAAGTAATCACAGTTTTATTATGAAAGGTCAAATAATATATTACAAATCTGGTCAAATGATAGCCTTTGAACTTAAGAGTCAGATGGGCATAGCTATATGTTAGGCGGTTAATTTTTTTAAAAAAAGAATTCAGACTTGTCCCAGGATTATTTATAGCCTTTTGAATGTGGTTTAACTCATTTCAGTTTTTTATATATATATATATATATATATATATATTTTATTCATATTAAAATTATATATAATATTTAGTTGCCTATATATTAATATTTGTGTGTATATGTAATATATATATATGATTTTGAACTTGTATATCTAACAGGTAAATGCACTTAACTCTTATTAGAAAAAATAATTACCTGTGAATTTTTTGATTACCTGTTACCAAGACTAGCTATATAATTTGTGGAGCCAACAGGACAATAAAAATGTAGGGCATCTTGTGCAAGTAATATTAAGAATGTTGAGATATCAGCAGCAGAACATTAAACCTAGCATGAAGCCCTTCTCAGTGTGGAATGCACAGATCACATGCCCGTAATGCCTAACTGTAACTAATTAAAATTTAAATGTAGAACAAAAATGGAAAAGTGCTCTGGAGAAACTGTTTTTTTTTTTTTTAATTAAACATTTTCCTTTGAGATAATAGTATGCAATTGTCAGAAATAATAGAGATCCTACATACCTGTATTAGTCTGGGTTTTCCAGAGACACAGAATACACACACACACACACACACACACACACGACACAATATAAATAAAATATATACATACACACATATATCCTCATGTACCATATGATATGTGTGTCTGTGTGCGTGTGTGTGTGTATGTGAATTATTACAAGGAGTTGGCTCACACAATTTTATGGAGGTTGACAATCCCAAGATCTCCAGCTGGCGTGCTGGAGACCCAGGAGAGCCAATGGTGCACTTCCAGTCTGAGTTTTGATTGGAGGAGGCCCCACATTAGGGAGGGCAATCTGCTTTGCTCAGACTAATAGTTCAAATGCTAAACTCATCCAAAAACACCATGACAGAAATGCCCAGAATAATGTTTGACCAAATATCTAGGTACCCCATGGCCCAACCAAGTTGACCTATCCACCATGACAATAGCCCTTTACTCAGTTTCTCCCAGTAGTAACATCTTGGAAAACTGGAGTTTAATATCTCAATGAAGATAAACATTGATAGAGTCAAGATCCAGAACATTGACATTAGTACAAGGATCCCTCATGTTATCTTTTTATAGCCACACTTGTTTTCCTCCTGCCCCTACCCACTCCTTAACACCTGACAGCGGACACCTGACACCTCCTTAACACCTGCTCTCTATTTCAATATGTTTGTCATTTCAAAAATGCTATATAAATCGACTCACACAATATATATAATTTCTTGGTGGTGTTGATTTTCACTAAGCATAATTCATATGGCTGAAAGGTATGGAGATACCACAGTTTGTTTCACCATTCAGCAGTTGAGGGACATCTGGACTGTTTCTAGTTTTTGGCTCTTATGGATAAACTACTTTGAACACCTGTGTACACATTTTTGTGTGAAAATAAACCTTCACTTCTCTGGAATAAATGCCTAGGAGAGCAATTGCTGGGTTAAATGGCAGTTGCATGTTTACATAAGAATCTGCCAAACATTTTCTGAGTGGCTTTCCTCTTTTAAATTCCACCTAGCTATGTAAGACTGATCCAATTTTTCCACACCTTAGCAAGCATTTGATGTTTTCATTTTTTTGTTTGTTTTAGTCATTCACATAGATGTATAATGATATATTGTGGTTTAAATTTGCATTTCTTTCATGGTTAATGACGATGAACATGTTTTTATGCACATATTTGTCATAAAAATATTCTGTTCAGTGAAACGTTTCCTCATGTTTTTTGCTCATTTTCTAATTGGATTGTTTCCTTTTTGAAAGTTGAGTTTTGAGTCTTCTCTATGTATCTTACATAGTAGTCCTTTGTTGCATATGTGATTTGCAGGTTTTCTTTCAGTCTGTATGTTTTATTTTAATCATCTGTACTTTCACAGAAGAAAAACTTTATAATTTATTATTTTTTAATTTTATGGATCATGCATTTGATATAAAATCTAGACTCTTTATCTAGTTCTAGACCCCAAATATTTTTGTCCATATTTTTTCTGAAAGTTTTATAGTTTAAGTTTACATTTAAGCCCATGCTCCATTTTAAATTATTTTTTATAAAAGGAATGAAACATAGGTAGAGATTCTTTGTTTTTTAATTAACCTATGGATATCAAATTTCTCCATCACCATTTGTTGAAAAGGCTATCTGTCCTGCTTTGAATTGCTTTTGCTTCTTTGTGAAAGATTAGTTTAGTGTGTTAGTGTGGGTCTAAATCAGGGTTCCCTGTTCTGTTCATTGACCTATGTGTCTGTCCTTTCACCAATACCAGAGTCTTGATTACTTTAGTAAGTCTTAAAATTGGGTAGACTGACTCCATCTTTTGCAAAATTATAAAGCTATACTAGTTCATTTGCCTTTCCATATAAATTTGGGAATAATGCAGTCTGTGTCTTCAAAAATATATATTAACCTGTATATCAATTTGAGTAAAATTGACATATTTACTGACATTGAGTTCTCTGATACATGAATACAGTCTGTCTCCCCATTTATTTAAATTGTTTTTGATTACTTTCATCATTGTTGTATAAATGATGAAAGTCCCATACATGTTTTGTTAGAGTTATACCTAAATATTTAATTTCCAAAGTTAGAGTTATACATACCTAAGTATTTAATTTCTAAATTAAATTGTTAATAACAATTTAATTAGAAGCAATTGTTACTAAACAATTGTTAGTATTATACTTTTAAATTTTCTATCCATGTGTTCATTGTTCTTTTATACATGCACAGCTTATTTTTATATGTTAATCTTGTATCCTGCATCCTTGTTGAACTCATTAATTTTAGAGGTTTTGTTTTTGTTGTTTTTGTTTTTGCAAATTACTTAGGATTTTTTATGTTGACAATCACGTCATCTGCAAACGGAATGTATCTATGTACGATTTCTTTCCAGTGAGTATTCCTTATACTTCCTTTTTTGCCTTATTTCATTGCCTAAAATGTCCTGTACTATGTTGAATAAAAGTGGTGAGAGTAGATATACTTACCCTATTCTTGATTTTAACTGAAATGCATCCAGTATTTCACTATTAAGCATAAGGTTAAGTGTAGGGTTTTTTGTACATGCTCTTTATTAAATTGAGGAAGTCTCTCTCTACTTCTATTTTCCTGAGAGTTTTATATAGGAATAGAGTTGTACTTTGTCAAATACTTTTCCTATATCAGTTGATAATGTTATATGATTTTTTTGTCTAGCTTGTTAATGTGGTGGATTATATATTTTTTAATATTGACCTAGCCATATATCCCTAGAATAACCCCACTTGATCATAGCGTATACTTGCTGAACTCTATTCACTAATATTTTGTTAATAAATTTGCATATCTATTCATGAGGGATATTGGCTTATTGTTGTGTTTTTTGTACTGTCTCTGTTTAGTTTTGATATCTGAGTACTACTAGTTTCATAAGATGAAATGGGGAGTGTTTCCTCCTCTTCTGTTTACTGGAAGACATGGAAAATTGGTGTTAATTCTTTTTTAAACAGTAGGTGGATTTACCAGTAAAACCATCTGTATCTGGAGTGTTGGGGGAGAAATATTTAAATTAAGCTTACTTTATAATTATAGGACTATTAAAATTAGCTATTTCATGTTGGTGGGTTGTATGAATTTGTGTTTTTTGAGGAATTTGTCCATTCTGCCTATGTTGTCAAATTATGTGTGTATAGATTTGTTCCTAGTGTTCCATTACCTTTTTGATGTCTGCAGCATGATAGTTATTTCTCCTTTTTCATTCCTTATAAAGAAAATTGGTGTCATTTCTCTCTCTTTCCTTTTTTTTTTTCAATTTGGCTAGATGTTTATTAATTCCCTTGATGTTTTTAAAGAATTAGCTTTCTTTCATTGCTTTTCTCTATTGTTTTTCTGTTTTCAATTTTATGTAGCTCTTTTATAATCTTTTTTTTCCCTTTCTTCTGATTATTTTGGGTTTATTTTGCTTTTCCTTCTCTACTTTCTTGATGTGAGAGCTTTTCTTGAGGTGAGATTTTTTTTCTCTTTTTCTGATGTATGCATTTAATATTGTTCTCACAAATTTCAATATGTTGTATTTCCATTTTTCCTTCAGTTCAATGTATTTTTAACTTCCCTTGCTACTTCTTATTTAACCTATGGATTATTTAGATGTGTGTTATTTAATTTCCATGTGTTTAGAGATTTTCCTATTATCCTGTTAGGGATTTCTACTATGATTCCATTTTTGTCAGAGGTCACTGTCTATATGATTTCAATGATTTTACTTCTGTTGAGATTTGTTTTATGGCCCAAGATATGGTCTGTGGTATATATTGTATGGGAAATTGAAAATAATGTGTAGTTATTTTCTACTGTTTTGGGGTTGAATGTTCTATAAAAGTTGATCAGATCCTGTTGGTTATTGGTATTATTGATTTCTTCTATATCCTTCCTGGTTTTCTGTCTAGTTGTTCTGTCAATTATTGAGAAAGGTACATTGAAATCTGCAATTTAATTGTGGCTTTATATACTTTTCAGTCTTATACATTCAGTCAATAACATTTTTATGTTACATGTTTTGCATGTTTTTGCTTGGTTCACATACATTTTGCATTACTATGTATTTAAACTTATGTTATTATATAATGCACCTTTCTGTCTGGTATGTTTCTTTGTTCTAAAATCTACTTTGTGATATTAATATAGCCACTCCCACTCTTTGTTGATTAATGTTTGCATGATATACCATATTCTATACTTTTACATGCATTTAGAACCACATCAAAGTTATAATTTTTTCCTTCAGCCATCAAATTTATTTTAGAAAACTCAAGAAATCCTATTGTCTTCTTATGTTGTCTTCTTTTATTTCTTCCTGGTATTCCAAGGTTTCCTGTTGTATTATTTTTCTTTATTTAAATAACAACTTTCTTTAGCCATTATGATAGGTCTGCTGATGACAACAAATTACTTTTACTTCATTTGAGAATATCTTGATTTCTCCTTCAATGCAGTAGGATATTTTCACTGGGCATATGATTCTCAGTCAAAAGGCCTTTTCTTTAAGTATTTTAAGCTAATTGTGCTACTTCTTTCTGGACTCCATAGTTTCTAAAGAGAAATCTGCTGCCATTTGTATTGTTTTCTCCCTAAAAATAAGGTATCATTTTTTTTTCTCTTTTCAAGATCATTAAATGTCTCTTGGCATGAATTTCTTTGTGTTTATGCTACTTGAGATTCACTCAATTTATATGTGTGTGTCTGTTGTGTGTGTGTGCATGTAACATTATAAATGATATTATTTTATAAAGCTGGGGATATAGTTACTATATCTAACCAACTGAGAAATTTCTACTCAATTGGAAAATCAGTTTTTTACAGCACAGTCAATTCACAATAGAAGAAATACTAGTGGAATATAGTCATATAATAAATTATTTATCCTAGTCAAACTAAGTTTTTTCTATTAAATTGAAAAAAGTGAAAATAGTAAAAAGAAAAAAGGCAGAAAAAGAACAATACTATCTCATTTAATGCAGGTACACATTTTATAATAATTTGAATTTTATGGTTTTGAATATAAAATCATTTTGAATAAAATTACACCTCATGAACAAACTGTGAAAGATAATACAAACTCCCACATTAAAATTAAGCATTGTATAACTTCAAAGTTCCTTGAGTGGAATGAACTATAAATAGGTTTAATGCAATTTCCACATACTTCTACTTCTTTAACAAGTGAAAAGTAATAGCTACTATCCTTTATCATGATTAGTCTTGAATGATGCAAGTTTTGAATTATAGGAGTGTGATATTACAATATAGTAAGATATATGTTTTTTTCTCTGCCCCTGATTCCTGGCACACAGCCCCTAAAACCCTTGGAATTGCCAGAGTGATGAGTGTCTTTTCTGTACTAATAAGATGACTGGTGGCTTGGGGTCCCTTGCTAACTTCAGGATAGGCTTGGTCAGCAGAAGGACCAAGGCATGACTAGAGGGTTGGAGCTGTCAGCCCATTCCCCAACCCCAGGGAGGAGAGAGGGGATGCAGGTTGAGTTGATCACCAATAGCCAATGATGTAATCAATAGTGCCTACGTAATGAAGCCTCCATAAAAAATCCAAAGGACAGGGTTTGGAGAGCTTATGGATTGCTGAACACGTGGAGGTGTCTGGGAGTGTGGTGCGTCCAGAGTGGACATAACATAGGACACGACATACCTTGTCCTATGCATCTCTTCCTCTGGCTGTTCATCTTCATCCTTTGTAACATCTTTTATAATAAACGGGTAAATGTAAGTAAAGTGTTTCCCTGAGTTCTTTGAGCTGCTCTAGTAAACTAATGGAACCTGAGGAAAGGGCAGTGGAAACGCAGAGTTATAGCTGGTCAGTCAGAAGTATGAGTCGTAACTCCACACTTGCAATTGGCATCTGAAGTGGATAGTCCAGTGGGACTGAGCCCTTAGCCCAGAGGATCTGATGCTATCACTAGACAGATAGTGTCAGAGTTGAGCTTAGTTGTAGGATACCCAGTTGGTGTCCACTGGAGAATCGGTTGCTCGGTGTAGGAGGAACACACACACATTTGGTTCATAAGTGTTGTATTAAGTGTGAGAGTAAGAAAAACTGTTTTTTTTTTTTTCCTATCTCACATAGAAAGTCTTTCAGAAAGCGCGCACACACACACACACACACACACACACACACACACAGAGTCATCTCTGTTATAGCATGACATATTTATTCCTAAAACTCATTGTGTTATGCAAAATCATAAAATAAAAATTACAGAATTTATAGAAAAAATGGTGCTGGGAAACAAAACTCAAAAACTTGTTCAGTGGCATACGCACAAGAAAATCATAGGAACCTAATAAAGACGGTAGCATAGTTTTATGCATGTTAAGTGGTTAGGAAATACATAGTTTCAAAAAGAAATATGGCACTTCATTTTGCAAAAGGGCTGAAGTTTGCTTGTGAAAGTGGGTATTGACAGAGTTTCAGCTTGGGAGAAATTGTGAAGTAGTGGAAAAAGGTTTATCTGAAATCAGACAGAAGGCTCTAATGCCAATTATGGATGGGTGGACTCACAGCACATAACTGGTAGATGTCTGAGATTTGTTTACATTTATGTTGTGTGTATTTCCATATGGCTTGTTTTCACTCGGTGCCATTCTATGCATCTGCCTAGTGTTTCTGAAAGATGAAGTAACACATAAGCAAACATAAAACTTGTGTCATGCTCAAATTGTTTCCTAACATAGCAATAGTTTTGGTACCAATTCATTTATTTCAAAACAAGTCTTTTAGCAGAACTGACTGCACTGTCTTCTTCTAATTAAATATATTTGTTTGCAGGTACATAAGTTGAAATAGACTTTCTGTAGTGTAATTTAATACAATTCATTTTAGTACCAAATAAACCTCAAAAAATCTGGATGACATTTGACCCAAGACATTGACCTTTGGAATTTTACTAAGGCAATAGAAATATTTTATCTCAAAAATATTTAATGTTGGTACAGACTTAATATACAAAATTTAGACCCTACTTCAATGTATAAATATACTTATTTGATTAAACAAATTATTTTATAGCCATATAATTAACTTCCATGCAAATATTAAAATAGTTTTACAGAAATTATCTTTTGAACTAAAAAATATTTATGGAATACCATTAGAGAATAATACAAGATATTAACATAATATGTAAGTTAAAATATAAGTAATATATGTTTATATATAGAGAGAAATGTGTCTAGAAAAATATCAGTAACTTGTTGACTCTGGGTGGAAGGGATTATAGTTTTTACTTAAGATCTTTGTTCCTTTTGTTTCAAAATATTTAGTGATTTTTTCCTTTTGTGATATATATACAATTAGTATAATCATAAAAACCATTATACTTTTTGTGACTTAAAATGTGATTTCAAAACAATCGTATGATATATTTTTATTAAATGGTTTATGTATGGTCCAATTTTTTTTTTTTTTTTTTTTGAGACAAGGTCTTTCTGTTGTACAGGGTGGAGTACAGTGGCATCATCACAGCTCACTGCAACCTCAAACTCCCGGGCTCAAGCAATCCTCCTGGTTCAGTCTCCTAAGTAGCTGGGACTACAGGTGCACACTACCATGCCTGGCTAAGTTTTAAATTTTTTGTAGAGACAGGGCCTCTCTATGTTGCTCAGGTTGGTCTTGAACTCCTGGCTTTGAGTGATCCTTCTACCTTGGCCTCCCAAAGTGCTAGGATTATAGGCATGAGCCACTGCACCTGGCTTATGGTCCAAAATTTCATTAGTTACAATACTTTTATTAGGCATAGGCTTTATGACTCTCCATCTTTTTTCCCTCCATTAGGGTTGATGTATAACTGCATGCGTATCACTTGAGCCCCTGGCAGATATTGCTAATTAATCCCTGATTCATAACTTTTATCAACACAGTATTGATATAACTATGACTAAGCAAGCAGAATTAGCATATGAGCTATATCTATTTTCCTCCTCTCTATTTCACCACGCTGGCCAAGAGGACCAGTATGATGTATTCCCAGCTGAACATCCATTGTCTATATCAATTGTATAAAATTTGGTTTGGTTACTTTTAGAGCTGAGTAAAATACACTATAGATTCATTGCATTGTAGCATGCATATTTTTGAAAGAGAGATGTGCCCTACCAAAATATCAAGAAATGATCCATTTTTCCAGCATATAATACTTAGGTTCCTCTAATGTATTCTCAGAAGACTCATTTTTAAATCCCACTCTTGGAAAAAATATTGCTCTTCTCTCCTTTACTGGTGACATTGAAATAAAATTGCTGTGATCCAAGGACTAGAGAAATAAATACTGTATGTTTCGAAGAAAGGCTAAATTGGCAGCAACTGGGGGCAGAAATACTGCCGTGCCAAAGTCAGAAACAGCCCTTCCTCATGTCCTCTCCTTTTTGCAGTGCAGAGCAACCTTCTCGAGCTGTACTTCTCTCACGTCCTGAAGCCAAACTTAAAAATTTAATCCTCACAAGCTGGGAATGAAATCCTTTATAAAAATAGCTCCTGGCCAAATGACTCTACTTACAAAAAAGGAAAGCAAGCAAGCAAAAGCAGACAGCAAATGGGATAGTAAGTTAACAGAAGTCTCCCACTGTAACCTCAACAGCTAACATGCAAGGATTCTGGGCAGCCAAGTGTCAAGCTATGTGGAGAGGTAGCATGAGTCTCTGGTGCTCACAAATTCAATTTCATTAAACAAGTATTTATTGAGTGTCTTCCACGTGCTCAGCAATGCTGTAGACACTGTGAAAGAAACAAAGGCAGTGTAAGACAGTTACTACACTGGAGGAGTTTGCAATCTTGTTGAAGAGGTTTCTCTGGAAAACAATTTGCTGCTGAATGAGGAAGAAATACACATGATTCAAAACACCCGGTGGACAGAAAACCTATTCACATGTCATCCAGATGTCATTTTAATGGAAGCTCTACCACTTCGTTTTTAATTTACCAAAGGAATCAACTCAGGGAGTACATATGTATTTAGCCTTGTTCACATTTCAAGTGGATCATTCTAAGCAAACAAACTTGCTTCCAAACCAAGAATGCTGCTGATGAAACATACTGGAGCTGCCTGAATTTGCTCCTTGACCTTGTCTGTCAAGTATGATAGTCATTTTTTTCTGGGTAATGCATTATCCCCGCATCCCATTTTGATGATGTATTATACTTACACATCATTGAAGAAGCAATTTGCTTTGATGATGTACAGACATGCAATAGATCATGACTCTGGAAGAGCGAGAGGAGGAGCACCCAGGAGATCCATAACTCAAGCAGTGATGCCATCTGTGGAAGAACAGAGAGACCATTAATTTAAATTATCTGGACAGGAACTGGGCTAACGAAAGGACTTCTGACCCTTCCCAAACGTAAAAGTAGATATATTAAAAATGCTTTCTCATGGTTATCAAAGGGTAACATGAGGGATCCTTGCAGTGATGAAATTAACTTTTCAGTGTCTTGCTTTTGATGGTGGAAACACAAACCTGCTTAGGTAATAATAGTATGTAGAACTTACACACACACACACATGCACATACACACACATGAATCCAAACCAAATTGGAGTAATCTGAGTAAACTGGAGAAATTGTATCAATATCAATACCCTGGTTATGACATTATACTACAGTTTTACAAAATATTGTGATTGGGGGAATCTGGGAAAAGTATATCAGGATCTGTTCATATTATTTCTTACAAATGCATCTGATTCTATAATTGTTTCAATAAAAATTTCAATGAAAATATTTATAAATGCTTCTTAGATGCAAGATAACTCTGAAAGAACTTATCCCACTCCACGTTTATAATATGACCAAAATTTTCTTCTGTTTAGGATGTTGTGAAGAAAAAAAATCCACACATATTTTTTTAAAAATTCCTCTTCTGAAAGGCAATATTGGCAAATATTCAATATTAACTTGTGATACTTCTGTTCACCTTAACACCTAACAAATGTTCAATACAAGGAAAAGGTTCTGTTTGATGAAAGAATTTAACTGGGTTTAAAGGATTTTAGAAAGGTATTTCAGTCTGCATATATAGGCACAAAACATCTCGATGTTGTTCTTTATTATAAAACAAGCCAGCTTAAAGAGGGCAAGACCTGTAAAAACAAATTTAAGTAAGTGCAGAGGAAGGTCTAAAAGTGAAATTCATTACAGGTTCCTTTAGAATTAAAGTTCTTGAGATAAAGAGTATACCCACTCAGTGCCAGAAATACCCTTTGATAAGTGGACATTTTCTTTCTTTCTTTTTTTTTTTTTTTTTGAGACAGAGTCTCACTCTGTTGCCCAGGCGAGTGCCATGGTGTCAGCCTAGCTCACAGTAACCTCAAATTCCTGGACTCAAGCAATCCTTCTGCCTCAGCCTCCAGAATAGCTAGGACTACAGGCATGCGCCACCATGCCCAGCTAATTTTTTTCTATTTTTAGTATAGAGAGGGTCTCACTCTTGCTCAGGCTGATCTCAAATCCTGAGCTCAAAACTATGCTCCCAGAGTGCTAGGAGTGAGCCACTGCACCCGGCCTCATCTTCTTCAGTAGTCATATTTAAAAGCAGCTGAATTTATTTTTGTAGTATATAGAAACTAAAGGGATGATTATATTATGTATTGGTGATGTTACCCTAAGGGAATGGTTTGCCTACTAGGAATAGAATGAAGATGAGCGAGTACAAGAGATAGAATTATGAAATGCAAAGTGATCCCAAAGTGATGGGATCCAAATGTATAAAGGGCTTCCTATGACAGTTACGTAAACCCCCATAACCCCTCTGGCCACAGGACATTAAAATAGAGAATAATTCCTAAAGATACTAAGAATGGGGGAAAGGCAGACACCAGGAGACAAAGACACATTGCTGGTAGTAGGCAGACAAATGACATCACATTTATGCATGAACTGAAATGCTCAGAGAATCAGCAGAAAATGACTCAGAGGAGGAGAAAGTTATTCTTCACAAAATAGTCCTTGAAGTTGGTAGTTACGGTGACCTCAGGTTGGAAAATATAGGTATGTAAATTAACTAAACTATGCTGCCCCCCCAGCCACATATGCAGTGGGGTATTTTCTTTCATGCCAAATGCAGATTAATATGTTCTAAAGAAATTGATCAATCTGACTGCCCAGGCTGGGGATCCAAGAGCAGGTTCTGAGACATGGAATAGAACCAACATCACTTTTAACTGGGGGGTGTGAAGGGTGGGAGTAGGGCACACGACTGCCTGTTCCCTGCTCATACGTCTAAAAATTAGCAATTGCTGACAGTCACTTCTCTTGTCCAGGGGTAGAGGCCAGTATGTGAAAAAGACATCCACACCAGCTTCCTAAATTGGTTTGTTAAGTTATTCATGCCTAAATATAAACAGAGAACTTAGGAATACAATATATTTGGAAAAAAAAAAAACAGAGAAGAGCTGAAAATTTAAACATAGAAAAATAAGCTTTAAGATTTGAAATTATCAAACCATATGTACTATTGAAATTTATCTGGTGCTTTCTGTGTTTTAGTTCCAGTAACTAGAAGTATAAAAAATGTAATACATTGTAATATATAGCATGCCATCAATGAGCTCAAAAATTAGATATGTCAGTAACACCTCCCAGGATTCTGAAAGGCAGTATACCATATAAAGGAAGGATGCAGATAAGCCTTCTTAAAAATTAATATTTCTTAATAGTTGCTACCGTTTTTCCATACGATAGACGTGAATATGTGACTTACTTGATACAATGAAAGACAGGAATTTAAATGTATAAAGCACAAGAGGATTAAATAAAAACGAAATTATTTGTAATATTAAATATATTCAACAAGATAAGAAGACTTCTCACTATTGTTTTATGTTATTTAGAATATTCACGTTGAGAGAGAAGCATAACTAACTAGTAAAAGACTCAATGCAAAGTTGTTTGTACAATTGTAAAAATGTGAGCACACAATAATATGTATGTGGGAGTGTGTGGAGGAGTGTAGGAAATAATGATTCTAGATCTAAACCACAGTTTATTTTATATTGCTTTAGAGAAATTAGCAATGGAAGTTGCAATGAATTCCATTTCTAAATCCAAATGCTGTTGAAATTGACTGGACTGAAAAGGTGTCACCATGGGCTATTTGAGGTAATAGGATAATATGACAGTGGAGAAAAAATTACATTGTTTGCTAATAACCAGAAGGTCAAGTTTCTTGATTTTAGGAAATATACTCAATGAACCAAGAAGAATGATTAGAGAAAGAACAGGAAAGAAGAGTCTAGGAAGAGGGATTACAGGCGAAAAGTTTTCCTTACAATGCCACAAGTATATTTTCCAAGGAAATAAGAACACACGTGAGAGAGAGTAACATGCGTCTGGAATGGGAATCAAAGTGGCAGTAGGTAACAGATCATGTCATGGTATGAATGATCTATGAAGAACCCTTGGAAATTTCAAATTGAGACACAAATTAATTAGTTCTTTCACCTGGTCCTCCAATGGGAAAACTCACCTTCATCTCCTGCTTTAGGTTACCCAGTCTTTTTGTTTCTTTCTCTTTATTGTTGCTTATTGTCTGTTCTTTTGCTCATTCAGTTTTATTTGCAAGATGAACACATGGGGAGGTATATAGATATATTTGCTTCTTTTTTTTATGTGAATTTCAAATTTATGTAGCACATATTGGAATGTTAAGGAAGGGCAGTGGCACCAATCCATGAAGACCACTGACTTCTGGGATATATGGAAAGGATGCCTTCAGGAAAAAAACAGAAATTTGTTCAATAGAGTAACCATATTTGGTTTTGAAAATCAAAATTCAGAACCAAAAAAGACCTTGAATAGCCAAATCAATCTTGAGCAACAAGAAAAAAGCCCACACTTCCTGGTGTCAAATTGCATTACAAAACTGTAGTAATCAAAACAACACATTGAGCAATGGAACAGAATAGAGAGTCCATAAATAAATTCACATATATATGGTCAACTAATCTGTGATAAGGGCACCACGAATCCACAATGGAGTGAGGATATTCTCTTCAATAAATGGTGTTGAGAAATATGAATATCCACCTGCAAAAGAATGAAATCAGAAACCTATCTTATACCATGTAGTGTACAAAAATTACCTCAAAATGGATTAAAGAAACAAATGTAAGAGCTGGAACTATAAAGCTTGTAAAGGAAAAGATAGGGAAAAATCTTGTTGACAATGGTTTTGGCAATGATTTTTTGTATATGACACCAAATGTTCAGATAACAAAAGCAAAAATAGACACTTTGGACTACATCAAACTAAAAACCTTCTGCATAGCAAAGGAAACAATCAACAGAGTGAAAAGAACCTATGGAATGGGAGAAAATGTTTGCAAAACATACATTTAATAAGTTCGTATTTAAAACATATAAGGAACACGTACAACTCTATAGCAAAAAACTACATATAACACTATCAAGATATAGGGTTAGGGTTAGGGTTAGGGTTAGGTATATTCACAGCCTCAATAGGTATTTCTCCAAAGAAGACATACAAATGGCAATCACGTATATGAAAAAATTCTTCACATCACTCATCTTCAGGGAAATACAAATCAGAACCATCAGGAGATAACACCTCACATCTGGTAGACTGGCTATTAGCAAAAAGATAAAAGATCACAAGTATTAGTGAAGATTTAGAGAAAAGGAACCCATGCACACTGTTGGTGAGAATTTAAATTGATACAGCCATTATGGAAAACAGTATGGAGGTTCCTCAAAAAATTAAAAATGGAACCACCAAATGATCCAGCAATTCCTCTTCTGGGTATATATTCAAACAAAATAAAATCACTATCTCAAACAGATATCTGTACTCCTACGTTTATTGTAATATTAGTCACAATAGCCAAGATATGGAAGCAACCTAAATGTCTACCAGTGGAGAGATATATATGTGTATGTGGAGGTATGTGTATATATATGTGTGTGTGTGTGTGTGTGTGTATATATATATATATATTTAGTGGAGTATAATTCACCCTTTAAAAATAAGAAAATCCTACCATTTGTAAAAACATGGGTGAACCTGGAGAACATTATTCTAAGTGAAATTATACAGAGAGAAAAAGACAAATACTGCATGATGCAACTTATTTGAGAAATCTAAAACAGTCAAACTCATAGCATCCCAGAATAGAAGGATGGGGTTGGAGGTGGGGGAAATGAGGAGATGTTGATCAAGGGGTACAAAGTTTTAGTTATGCAAGATGAATAAGTTCTGGAGATCTAACGTACATCATGGTGACTATAGTTAATACTGTATCGTATGCTTGAAGTATGTCAAGAGAGTAGATCTTAAGTGTTCTTACCACACAAACACAAATAACTTAGTGAAGTCATTGATATGCTAATTAGCTTGATTGTGGTAACCATTCACAATGCATATGCATATCTAAACATCAGACTGTACACCTTAAATGCATACAATTTATATTTGTCAATTTTATGGTAATAAAGCTGGAAAAACCCAAATAAACAAACAACAAAACACAACAAAATAACAGAAAAGAAACTAATGTGTACAGTAGTAAATACAGCTAAAAACCTGGGGATGTTTAAGATTGAATAAAGATGACCTTAAATGAGGTAGGGGAAGAGGAACACTTCAAATATTAAAGGCTCATTATATAAAAGACAGAGAAAACTTTGATATAATCTCAAGTAAAAGAATTGGATCCAAGAATGGAAACGCAAGAGAGTGTCTCTATGGAAGGTTTACTTCAAAAAGCAAAAGGTCATGTTTTGTTGAGTTTCTGGGCACGGTGGTTCTCTCCAAATGTGCTTCAAACAGTTTGTAGGTTTCATACTTCCTTATATATCTGAGATCCCATGACTCAATCACAAGCAGTGATATACTGAAGAAAAAATAATTTATAAGAGCACAGATAATAAAATTGGATGATAGTTAGTTAAAAGTTACCAGAGATAACTTTAGAATTTTCTTCACTGCTGAGTTTAAGTTAGATACCACAGCCAAGACATTGGTACCTTTTTGAAGCCCAGGTGCACCTGGATGAGTATTCACTTAGGGCCAGCTTTGCAAGTCTGATATTCCTAGATAGTGAATATATGAATTTTTAAGGAGAGATGGAACTTGAATTACAGGAGCAATGACTGAAGCAACAGTCTTGTGCTTGGAAGAAGGGCGTGGCTCTGGAGTTTATTAGAATCCACCAGCTAAAGCTGACCTAATTTATTGATGCTTAATTCAAACTGACCTTAAATTCTCCCTTTCTTTGAGTTTTTAAAAGTTGAAAATGTGTTCATTCTTAATTGTGATTACCTGCTTTCCCCACTGACAATGCATGACAAACAGCAAGGCCACAAAAGCCCATCCTGTTGAGAATGAAGTTAAAAGGCGTGTTTGTCTTAGATCTGTGATTTAATATACAATGAGTTTTCAAGAGGACATGTTCTTTTTTTATCCCTACATGATTGTTTTGAGTGAAAAATTTAAAGCCCTTTCACATACCATTAGCTTGCCTTCTGGGGATATAGGCACAGCATATACAGAGGATGGAAAAAAAGAAAAAAGAAATCTTTCTCATTTTGCAGCCAATAGTACTTTTTTAAACAATACCATATTAAAAGTCCAGTGTCAGTGGTATGTATTCTATTCTCAAGATGCTCATCAATTCAAAGAACATGTCTTTGTTTGGTTTTTCAATGGTTTTAACACAAGAGGATGCAGCATTGTTTTACTAAAGCAAAAAAAAAAAAAAAAGGTTGAACATTTCTTTACTACTTTTTCAGAATTAGTTAATACTTATAACAAAGCCCCAATTTTCTATATGTACTAGAGATTATTTCTCAAACATGACCTATGGCCGATATGGAAAATAAGTCAAATGATAATTATATATTTTCAGAAAAGAAATAGAAAGTAGGACACAAATATACAATTTATCATAGATTTTCCATTATTATAATTTTCCGAGCCGAAAAACTGCTAAACTATTAAAGAATGACATTAAATTTTAACATTTAGTCACACATGTTAATGCTTTGCCATTGAAATGTGAACTAATTCTTAAATTTATTTTAGAATTCATCATATGTTGTAGTTCAAGGAACTTGATAGATTTTGAATCTAAGAAAATCCTGATGATTTTATCTCTTTAGAAAATATAAATATGGATCACAGTCAAATATGCATATTACACCAAGATGCATTACACATATTACAATAGACTTTCATGCATACTTTTGGTTGGTAATTAAGCCTGAGTTTATTAACAATGGGATAGTGTCAACATGGATTTAGTTTAGCTAGAATAATCACTTAGGAGTCAGATCATTCAGGGTTTTTTTTTGGTAGCAGGGATACCAAATTAGTTCTAAGGGAACTAATTTATTGGAATTCAAGTCTCTTGAAAAATAGAATAAAATATGTAGAAATAATAGAGTCACAAGTATTTAGATTATTCACATCAGTTTTCAGCATGACAATTTTAAACGGATAAAGACAAGATGGAAAATATTTTATGGTGATAAGCAAGATGATGAGAGAGAATTTAGAACCATGGCATGTTACTGATTACTGAAGCAACTCATTTTTAACCTAGCATACAGATGACTCCAGAGTATATGCAAGTGTTGTATATAACACAAAAGAATGTAACTGGGCCTAATGATAGAAAGTTCCAGGAGGAGATTTCAGTGCTATATGAAAATGTGGGCACTATATTTCAACGGCATGGACTTCCCTGGAATGTTTGTGAGTTCGTTGCTTTTTTCTGTTTTTTATTTTTTTATTTTTTTTAAGTTAGAGGTATTGAAAAGTAGGCAAGAGAGCAATTGGCAGGGAAAGTGTAGAAGAGCTAGCTCTTCTAATTCTTAATATTTATGATTCTGAGTAAAGATAAAGCTGAATGATTCCAAGTATAGGACTAATTATATATCAAGAGAGTATGTTATCAGAAGACAACTTGGCTGCATGTAAATCTACTTCTTAAAAATGTACATTTTCACAGCTTTCAGAGAATATATTTGAATATTATAAGTACCTAATGAAGCTTCATAGTAGATTCAATTCAGTATATCACATATTTAAACATGAGTTGTACAAGTATTATTTTTGTTAATATTAAAGTAAGATAAATATTAATAGCATTTATTGATGGTAATGTTCTGTGTGTTTTAAACACTCTCATTCAATAACTCATTGAAGTATTAAATCAAGGCATTTAAAAGTTAGCTAATTGCTCAAAGGTCATCTAGTTAATTGTTGAATAAAAACTCAAGCTTCAGTTTGCCTGGAACACATGTGTCACTTTTCCATGATATAATCACTTTACCCATACTTGTTTTATTTTTTTCACTTATTTTACCTCGATAATTATTTTAAACTCTACTTTTTTCTACACAGATAATATATAAAGGAATTTAGCTCAGTGTTATATAATTAATTTCACTGAAGTGGTACAATTAGTGGAACGCATGTCTAAAACAGAAAGACCAAGAAGATAAGCATTTGTTGTTCTATTTCATAAAATAAAGATAACAATTGTTGAAGAATAACAAAGTATAAAAAATTAGGCATTATTTTTGAGTTTAGGAAAAATGTATGTATTTTTTGGCTTTTGTCTTTTGTGTTTTGGATGGGTCATACTTGAATCACAGATATTTTGGACAAGGTTGTGACTCTTCAACCAGCATGATGAATGAGGCATTTGAAGACGGCAGGCAACTGCCTCTGACTTCAGCCCTGGGAAACTCTAGGAGCCCTGACATTGTCAGCCTTTTACAGGAAGCAACAATTTCTTTAAGACCTTTGACTCCAGATAAGTTTATTTGTTTGCCTTTTCTTTCTCCCTAGTGACTTCTCTGGGCAGCAAACTTAGTCCTTTTCAGTCAAAAAAATAAAAGATCACACATGATTTAACAAGTTTGTTTTAGTTGCATATGTATGCTGGGTAACTGGGACAACATCAATTTTTTTTTTCTTTTATCTCCACACATAAAATAAAAGGGGGTTAGTGAGACTACTGACCATGTCACTTGGGCAAAAGCTTTTGTATATAAACATTAGGACTCTGCATGAATTAGCGGGATTTGTTTTAAAATGATGATTGAAATTAGTTAGCAGATCATTTAACTATCTAAGTTGCAGAGATTCCTAACCCTGATAGATAAAACTATCTAAACCATGACACAAAGGAGCAGAATAACAGGAAACTAAAAGTGGCAAAGAATTATTCATTAGCAATAAAGTTTCAGAGAATTATTAGAAAAATCTAGATATATTACAGTTTTCTGCAGGGAGAAATAGACACAGCCAAAGAACTGAAATATATACAGTTCAGGCAGCTGATTAGTGTTACGGCAAAAGCCTGTCTATGTGATTTCCCATGAATTGGGATTTCCCAGGAATAATAGCTCAGCGATTTGCTGTCCATGGAGACAAAATGCATATGTTTTTTCCATCCTTTCAAACTTCTTCTGCCTGAGGTCAATAATAAATACTATAATTAGAGTAGTTTATGAAATATGAAGCTAGAGAGGTGAAAACAGAGGAATTGCACAGGTGGGAAAATGCCCATTAAGGTGTACTCCACGAATGTACAGCATGACAGCTCAATGTATTGAATTTTAACCAACTAGGCACCTCTGCACTTGCTGAAACACTCCATGTATACTAAATGGGTTCTTGGTAATATTGAAAATTTATTATTTTGCCAAAGAAGAATTTTAGGAATTATGCATAATTATGAAATAATCTCATCCTGTAATTTAAAAGTGGTTCAAAAGCTAAGATGTCCCCCAGCATCACAAATAGTTTTTCATCAAGTTTTCATGTTTGCCTCCTGTCTTTATCAAGATCACCTAGAAAAGGCACCATCTGGTCAAAAAGATAGTTCACTCTACCATATGCTTTCTCTGTCCTAATCTGTGTGTTGAAACCTAAAAACTTCCCATTTTTAAAGTGGTTATAATAAATCTGTTGTATATGCTCAGATATGACCAGTGTTAGTTAGCTTCTAACAAGTCCTTGTATGAGCTCTGCATTATTTAAATTGCTATAAAATAAAAACATTGCTTCTCCTGTCTGACTACTTAGAGGCCAATTATTTTTGTCAAGAGTTAATAATTTGGTGCCAAGTCAATTAAATGAGTAAGGGAAATACTTTAATAAATTGTTTTGAAACAATGAAGAAAACAGGTATCTCAATTCTTATATCACCTTATAGATAAAAATAAATCTAGAATGAACCTAAGGATAAATATTTGAGCCATAAAGCTGCTAGAAGAAAACATAAGAGAATTAGTGACATTGAGGTAGGCTAACAAGTTCATAGGCTACAAAAACACTAATCATAAAAGAAAATAATATGTAACTGGAATTCACCTAAATTAAAAGTGACAGTTCAATCAAAAGATGATATTAAGAAAATGAACAGGCAAGCCATGGACTGGAAAAACATGTACAATACATAGACCTGAAAGAGAACTTGCATCAAAAATACAGGTGACCCTTGAACAATGCAGAGGTTAGGGGCGCTGGCACATTGTGCAGTTGAAAATCTGTATGTACCTTTTGACTGTCCAAAAATTTAACTACTAATAGCCTACTGTTGACCAGAAGGCTTACTGATAACATAAGCCGTTGATTAATACATATTTTATATGATGTATATTATATACTATATTCTCACAATAAAGTAAGCTAGAGAAAAGGAAATGTTATTACTAAAATCTTAACGGAGAGAAAATATGTTTACTATTTATCAAGTGCAAGTGGATCATCATAAAGTTCCTTCTTCTTGTGGTCTTCATGTTGAGTAGGCTGAGGAGGAGGAGGAGGAAGAGGAAGGTTGGTCTTGGTGTCTCAGAGGTGGGGCAGAAGAAAATCCACATATAAGTGGACCCACGCAGTTTAAACCTGTGTTGTTCGAGAGTCAACTGTGTATAAAAGCTTCTGATAACAACAGAGTAAGTAATAATTCAGTAGAATGATGAACAAAAACTTGAAAAAAATTATTCGCAGCAAAACATACACAAACAGTCAAAGAGTATATGATCAACGTTTTTAGTCATGGAGGAAATGCAAATTAAGATGATAATGCTAAACTCTTTCACACCCACTAAAATGATGAAATTTAAAAAGATTGGCAATCCCAAAAGCTGACAAGAATGCATATTATTAATATATTAGTTTCCTGTTGCTGCTATAACAAATTTCCACAACCTTAATGGCTTTAAAAAGCACAACTTTTGTATCTTACAGTTCTACTGGTCAAAAGTCAAAAGTCCTAACATCAAGGTGTTGGAAGTTCCTTCTGGAGACTCTCCTTACTTTTTCTTATTTTCAGAGGTTACCTTTATTCCCAGGTTCATAGCATCTCCCTCCATTTTCAAAGCCAGTAGCAGAGCATCTTCACTCTTTCCGTCTCTCTCTTCCCTCTGCCCCCATCTCCATCACTACAGCTCCTTTCCTGACTCAGAATCTCTAGCCTCCCTCTTATAAGGACTGTGTGACTATACTCGGCTTGCCAGATAATCTGGATAACCTGTCCATCTCAAGATCCTCAACTTAATCATATTTGCAAAGTCCCTTTTACCATGTAAGGTAACAAATTCACAGATTTGGGCTATTAGGACATGTTTGGGGGGGTCATTATCTCACTTATCACACAGAGCAACTCGAATTCTCAAAGATTGCAGGTGGGAACATAAAATGGCACATCATGGAAAAACAGTTACACAGTTAAACATAGTTAGATATATACAATTAAACTTTGTGATCCATCAATTCTGGTTCGGGGTATTCATCAAATAAAAATAAAATGTGTCACAAACAGGCTTGCATAAGAATCCTCATAGCAGCCTTAATTATAGTAGACAAAATTTAGAAACAACTCAAATATAAATCAGAGAAAAGATTAATAAATTTGGAATATTTCTACAATGGTATACTATGCAGCAACAAAAAGAAATAAATTAATTATACATGCAACAGCATTCATGGATCTTAATATTACATTGATTGAAAGAAGTCAGACACAAAAGACAACATGTTGCACATGAATCAATGTATAAGAATCTAGGAACAGGCAAAACCAAACTGGTTTTGGTGTAAATCAGACAGTGGTTTCCACTTCAGGGCAGAAATGGAATAAAAACGCATATAAAATAACTCTCTAAAGTGATAAAAAATGTTCTATATCTTGTTTAGGGTGTTGGTTACACAAGTGTATGCAATTGTCATAACTTATCAAAATGAACACATAGGATTTGTGCGTTTTATTGAATGCAAATCATATGGCCATAAAATAGTTTAAGCAAGTAAATATGTTTTAAAATTCTTATATTGACAAAATTTCAAGACTTTATGTTACATTTTTCTTCTACTGGTCTCAATGTTGCCTAAAGGTAGTGCAAATTTCATTATATTGAGTCTGTGTAAAAGAAAGCAACCACCACCACAAAATTTTATTAATTGTGAACCCAACTGTGTATGAATGGACTATTCTTCTCCTTCTTGATTTCTTCTCTCCATTTTCCTGGATAATAGATTATGATCACTGGAAGCAAGCAACTTGACCTATTAGTAAATGGGAAAATATTTTTCTTCATTTTAATGTACCACGAAAAACCCTATGGCAAAAATATTTTTATTACAGTCAATTCTAACAACATTTGGATTGTGAAATAAAATACCTTGCATCTTTGATTGATGATTTTCTTTTCTGTTAAATTAAATGAAGATATGGTATATACCTAGAATCAATCTTTATCTAGATATCTATTTATTCATCTATCTGATTACCCATCTACCTGTCTATTAATATCTGTATGGAAAACATAGTCTATTATATGCTCATAATTTTACATTTTGCACTGTACCTTCTGCTACCCTTTTTAGAATATTCTTTTGATCATTCTATTTATTCATGAGAAGTATTTATTCCATCTAAATAAAGGAAAGCACCAGCAAGAACCATACTAACTGTTCTCTAGATCTTTGTTGAAAACACTAGGGCATGCAAAGGGATTTTGTTTTCCTTTAGCTGATATGTGTTCCCTGCATCGAAATGCCATAGCATTTTGTTCACTGAGTCAGGCAGCTGACATAATCATGTCAATCATTTCAACAAAACCAAAGCAAACATTGCATTCCTCTAAGAATGTCTTATGTTGAATACTGATAAAGTTAACAGGGATGTGCAGGTTTTGCCTGTAGCCTCTACTTAACTCAAATACGGTCAAGATAACAGTGGCTTTTACTTGTGCTTCTCCAAGTTACTCCAGTTAATGGTGCTTTCCTTGTTTCTGAAATTATCCATCAAAGGCGATTTTTGTGACATCTGCAGAAGTCCACAGAGCTGAATTGCCTTCCAAATTATACTCACTTGTTCTCAGGGATTTTACTATGAACCTCAAAAATTAAGTGATAAGACCAAAAACACACTTTGGAAGTTTTTAGTATGGGGGTAGGTTTGCTTGGTGCAGCTGCTCTTCTTGTGAGATCTAGGATGATCTCCTAATTGATACTGACTGATCCTAACATAATAATGCAAAAGAGGACAGAAAAGGGGATGAAGGCAGGCAAAGGAAACATGTCTGCTACTCTGACATGTCTTTCCTTTTTTACGTTTGCCTGGTGGAATGCAAGTATCTTTCAGATGACCCAAACAGCTCTGCCCACAACTAGTATTGTGATTCTATTGTCATTTTTTTCATAATGGTGCAATAATTTGCACTAATCAGAGTGACTTTCTCAGAAGTTAAAAAAACAGCAAAATTGAAGAGAAATATATCTCAAACATTGTATACTTTTATAGTTGCCCAGGAACATAAAAATATGATGCATATTAAATTATCATATTGACACCAAAACATATAGTTCTGTTAGAATGAAACTTTGAGTCCAAATCAAGCATTTTATGCCAAATAAATGGCAGCAATTGTTCCTAATATTATTATATGTCATAGGTAAAATAATTCGCTAAATACTTTCACAAAAAAATACAAAATATGTACCAACCCATATGTGTCCCTGGAATTTTCTTTAATTAGATAACGTTACCTTTTCTAATTAGCATGTTCATCTATAGAGGGCATTGCGTGTCTAACAAGACATAGCATAAATGATCATAATCCTTAAACTAGAAAATTGAAATAGTCTTATCTCTGGCCTACATAGTAATAACCTTTCACCCTTCACCATTATCATCTTCTGTGCAACTCATGCTCTCTTTAATACACGAATATAAGAATAGAACTGCCTTGAATAAAAACCCTCTGTATTAAAATATGCAAAGAACTTCACTTCTTAGCTTACACAATGGCTGTGTTTATTATATTAGACTTTGTCTTTCCTTCTCATCATTTCTCTCCATGTGTTTTCATTACTAAGTGTTCTATCTTTTGACAACTCTAAAACATCATCTCTTAAGCATGGTGTATTAGTTTCCTGGGGCCTGCTGTAGCAAATTATCACAAACTGGCTGTTTAAACAACAGAATTTTATTCTCTCACAGTTTGGAAGCTAAAAGTCTGAAATCTACATTATCAGTAGGGTTGGTTACTTGTTGGGGGCTCTGATGAAAATCTGTTTCATGACTCTTTCCTAGCTTCTGGTGGCTTCCAGGAATCTGGGACATTCCTTGACTTGCAGTTGCATCATTCCAGTGTCTAGCTGCGTAGTCACATGGCCATCTTCCCTCTGTGTGTCTCTCTTCTGTCATGTTTTTCTCCTTTGTGTGTTTCTCTTTCTGTATGTTATCTTCTTTTCGTACAAGGACATTAGTCGTATTCAGTTAAGGGGCTCCAGTATGACCCCATTTTAACTTACATCTTAATTATATCTGAAAAGATGCTAGTGACAAATAAGGTCCCATTCATAGGCACTGGGGTTAGGACTTCAATATATTGGAGAGGGAGACAAAATTCAACCAAAAACAAATGGGATATGCATTTATGCTTCCTGCTATTTTTGCTTATATTTTCCCCCACTTTATCATGTCTTGTCCCCATTCCTACTTGGAAAACCTTCTTATACCTAATCTTAAAACTCCATCTCAAGCAAACATTCTCTGTATAGCTTTCCAAATCCTTCTCAAGACAGACTTATTTTCTCTTCATATGAAATTTGACATCATTATTTTCACACAATCTTTAGAACAAGAGTTGCATCACTATGTCTAGTACATAGTATGTTCTCAATAAATGCTTTTTAAATAAATAAGTGGTACTTATATTTTATTATGAATATAATAATCTATTTGACTAGAAATTCTTGAGCACATGAGACTATGTCTTATATATATACTTATGCTGGTTCTTCGTAACATTTATCCATTTGAATTGAATGATTTTGTAAAAATGAATATTGAATAATTCATCTGGATGCTAAGTTTTTGAGAATTGTTTAGTCTATTCCTATCTCTCTTTCTTTGGAAATGGATCAATACCATTTCTGACAAGCAAAACCATTTATTTTTAGAGTCTTTCCCTTCCCCCATTGTCTTTCACTTTAGATTTGGCCATTGTTCTAACTGAAGGTAAACAATGAGCATGTTTAATTTGTGATGGAATATAATTTGGAAAGATGCAGAATATTTTATAAATGTCTATATTATATGAAAATTGTTATAATCATTAAACATAAGGAACTATTATAAATCCATAAACTACAAAATATTAATAGGAAACTATATGGTCATTCTATGGGTGTGTAATCCACAGACCAAGTCAGTTGCAAATGGGCCATTATAAGTAGACATTAGCAATTTGTGAAGTAAGATGAGAAGGTCCTGGTGACTTTCTTTTTTAGTCAGTGACTCTGTAAAATTCAAGGTCCACCAAACTGAAGTTTAGAGAAATATCTTTCCTCACTGAACTAGATGTTACCATCAAATCACTGATTCTACCCAGAAAGGTATGTTAAGTGTGACGGCATGAAATAGCCACTTGTAATGTTTGTTCTAAAAAAGATAATGACATTTGATATGAAAACAACAGGTAGCAATGTTTTTCGCCTTATCAGTCTAATTGGCATGAATTCTTTTTCCAGTACCCTAGCCAACTTTTAAAAATCTAGGCACCTATATTTTCAGCCTGCTAGGATCCTATATACTATACATTTACATGCATTATACTGTATAATAGCATGTAACACTGAGATTTTAATTATCCTATATTTACTTGAATGTTCCAAGTATTACATTAATGACTACCTTTGCCATAAATAAATTTTGTATTTATATTGTAACTGATGATTCAAAGAACAGATTTCTCTAAACTTACCAACTACAGTTCAAGTAGGTTCTTCTCACTTAAATTAACAGCACTCTATATGCATGTAAACATTAAATATATGTATATTTTATATAAATATGGTTATATATGTGTATATATAGTTATATGAGTCTATTTTTTCCTGAAAATGTATCTTAAATCTTTCCAAAGTCTTTATTCAACAATTTTTTTGTATTAATAGAACACAAAACTAAACTTGTTATTTAAGGTGCAGGCTCTCCAATTTACTGATTATCTTATCACTTCCTAGTCCCACAACTGCAATCTATGCTTCAATTAAACAGACGTACCCACTGTTCCCATCTCCTTTATTTTGCATTCTCATCCACCAGGGTTTGACTCACCTTCAATGGCCCCTCTCCAATGTTAGCTCCTCCCTGAAATCTTCATTTATCTCCTAACTAGATTCAGAGTTTTTCTCCTTTAAATACTCTCCATGCTTTAGTCTCACTTAGTGCATTTGAAACACTATCTGCTTTACATTATTTTAATTATCACAATAGAGGCATCTCTGCCTTGAAATTATAAACTCCTTCAGAATAGGGATTTTCCTAGGTATCTTTATGTTTCCATATGATAGCATGGTGCCTGGTCCATAGTGGATATTCAATAAATACTTGTTGAAATAAACTGGATAGAAGTATTGAGTGCAAATTCTAAAGTCAGCACCTGTTAGTAAGGACCTCTGCCACAGGGAATCTGTCTCAAATCACTCTGGCAGAACTTTATACGTATGTCTAATATTGAAAACAAAAACTTGCGATCAGAAATTAAAAGATTATCAAATAACATGTATCAGTAAATATTATTTATGTTTCCCTATTTTAACTAGACAGGACAGAGCAGTCTTTTATATTCTGGATTCTGAATCATTCTTATTGCTGGCATTGATAAATAGGGATTTTAAAAACCAAGTCCACAGTGTGTAAGTATTGGCAAGGATGCATACGGGAAGAAGAAAGAAACATCAGGTCTCAGATGTTAGGTTTTCACAAGAAATACGATGTTGTCTTAGATTATACCTCCATTTACTCGCCTACTACTTCCTGAGAATTAATTATTGAATCCTAAATCTAGAGACCTCAGAACGGTGTTTCCGATCTATTTTCATTTTAGCAACAAAGAAAATAGGCCAGAGCTTTGGCGGTAGTTATTCTGACTAATCTTAGGATTTGACAAAGGCGTAAATTTGTCATCAATCTATGAAAAACAGACTTAATGTATTAATTCTCCTTCATGGAAAAATTCACATCTCAGCCATCCACATTATTTTTTCTTAAATCAAAGAAGATTATAGGCCAGGCGCAGTGGCTCACGCCTGTAATCCTAGCACTCTGGGAGGCCGAGGCGGGTGGATCGCTCAAGGTCAGGAGTTCGAGACCAGCCTGAGCAAGAGCGAGACCCCGTCTCTACTAAAAATAGAAAGAAATTATATGGACAACTAAAAAAAATATATATATACAGAAAAATTAGCCGGGCATAGTGGCGCATGCCTGTAGTCCCAGCTACTCGGGAGGCTGAGGCAGGAGGATCGCTTGAGCCCAGGAGTTTGAGGTTGCTGTGAGCTAGGCTGACGCCACGGCACTCACTCTAGCCTGGGCAAAAAAGTGAGACTCTGTCTCAAAAAAAAAAAAAAAAAAAAAAACAAAGAAGATTATAATATTAGCAGAGAATCCACAGAGAGCAACAACTCTGAACAACAACAAAAAACTTCTCCCTCATTTACCAGGAACAATTGATACTTCACATGTTAGAGAGACTTAAGTAATTAAGAATCCAAGACCTCTGGAGCAAACAAAATCATACAGAAGATGCCAGTATTAAAGTAAAAGAAATTTATGAATAACCAAGAGTGACAGTTCACTAGTAGTTAATTGTCACTTGAGGAAAAATTGAATAACTGAAACTATGCATAGAAATTACTCATCTAGATGTCTTCCTTTAGATGTAGAGGTTTTGAGTGGCTGAAAATAGTCTATTATATTAAAGAGGAAGTTTGGCACAATCTATAAAGTTACTTTCATTTGCTTTCTTTGTTATATGTAAAGTCTCATTGTGTTATATATTTTTAAGACATGCATTCAGATAAACTGAGTCATGATATCTAATAAAATCAATCTAATCTTAAATAAAACTTGACACATTTTTCTGTGAGTACATAATAAAAGACAGATATTTAATTAAAGGAAGAAAATTTTAAAGATAGAGACATTCATTCATTTCAGTGACCTCTGTTTAGAGAAAGACAGGAACATCTCCTGGAAAAACTAAAAGGTTGGTTATACTATCCCATGTTTTTTTGAGGAATTTATTCATATTGAAGACAATGGAATTACTAAGCATTTCAGGATCATAACATTAAACTTTCCTAATATTTCCCTTATTAGATGTTATTTTTTTATTAAATGACCTTAATGTCAGAGTTTGCTTTTTATCATTTGTCATTATTATATTTACATTTACATAAAGTAAAACTCTGTGATGGTACCCAGGTTTAAGAGTTTTAACACATGCATAGGTTCTTGTAACCACCCCCACTAACAGGAGAGAAAACAATTCCAACACCCCAGGAAATTTTTAGATACTACCATTTTCAGGGAGACACTCCCCTATGAGCCTAACCACTGGCAACAATGAATCTGTTTTCTGTTCCTCATATTTTTACCTTTTGCAGAATGTCATATAAACAGAAACATGCCATATATTATTAATACTTTAGAGATAAGCCTCTTTCACTTAGCATTTGAGACTCTCCCAAATTGTGTGTAGCAACAGTTTGTTCCTTTTGCTGGGATTGCTGGGTCATAGAGTAAATCTATGTTTAACGTACAAAATCACCAAACTTTCCCAGAGTGGCTGTACCATTTACAGTCCTAAGAGTAATATACGAGAGTTCTACTTGTTTGACATACTCACTGCCTTTGGTCTTCTCACTGTGTTTTTGGAGTTTAGCCATTGTTATATGTGTACATGGTGGTTTCAATTTACATTTCCATAATGAATAATATTGTGATTATATGTGATTATAAATTATTTACATGTAATTCACTGTCATTCATATATCATCTTTGGTATATGTCTGTTCAAATCTCCTGCACATTTTTACTACATTTCCTTACTGTTAAAATTTGAGATTTCTTCATAAATTTGGATACAGGATATATGACTTCAAAATGTCTTCTCAAGGTCTGTGGCTTGTTTTCTCATTCTCCTTATCATAGCAGAGCAAATGTTTTTAATTTTGATGAAATCCAATTGATCATTTTCTTTCATGGGTCATCCAAGGAGTTTCTTCTGAGAGTTTTTTTTTTTTTTTTTACTTTAATGTTTTGCATTTAGATCTATGATCTATTTTAAGTACACTTTTGGATAAAGTGGGGCTATAGATCAAGATTTACAATTTTGCATACATGTATTCTATTATTTGAGCATTTAAATCTTGAAAAGACCCCTTTCTCTATTGAATTGACTTCACATCTTTGTCAAAAATCCACTGAACATATTTGTATAGGTTATTTTTTTAATCTTTATTTTGTTTCATTGGTAAATGAATCTAACTTTCTTGGATTCATTTTTGTATATCTTAATCTTAGGTGGTATGAGTCCTCCTACTTTGTTCTTTATCCAAATTGTTTTGCCTATTCTAGTGCCTTTTACTTTCCATATAAGTTTTATAATCAGATTGTCTATGTCTAAAAAGAATACTGTTGGGATTTTAGTTGGAATTGCATTAAATCTGGGAATTAATTTAAAGAAAATTGAATCAACTATAGAGAGTCTTCCAATCCATAAACATGGTGTATCTCTCCATTCATTTAGGTTGCCTTTAATAGTTTTATCAGCATTTTGTGATTTCAATCATATAAATCCTATACATCTTTTCTTATATTTATATTTTTTATGTCACTTTTTAAAAAATCGATTTCTCTTTATTTATGTCACTTTTGAAGGACTATGATAATTGATCTTAGTATTTTGGTTTTCAATTGTTCACTGCTAGTGTATAGAAAATGATTTTCTCTGTCAACTTTGTATGCTACAAACCTACTAACTCTAAGTTTTTGTAGATTCGTCAGGATTTTTCTACATAAGCAATCACCTTGCCCATCAATAGGGATATTTTTCTTTCTTTCTTTTTAATTTATGCCTTTTTAAAATCTTTTTCTTGCCTTGCTACACTTGCTAGACTGGTAGCAGTGTAATATTGAATAGGAGTTGTGAGAGTGTACTTCGATGACTTATTCTCTGTAATAAAGAAAAAGCATTCAGTATTTCCTCATTAAGTATGCTAGCTGTACAGTTTTTTGTTTGTTTGTTTGTTTTTTTATTTTATTTTTTTTTATTTAATTTTACAGAATCAAAGAGTCTAACAGTATATCTTGTTAGATACAGTATGTCCTCATAATGTATACATTATTTCTTGTACAATGATATGAAATAATATGGGAAATATTCATGATAAATTATTAAGTGAACAGTGCAAGTTAAAAACAATAGTTTCATATTTTTTCCCCACCCCCCCTTTCCCGAGTCAGCACCTTCAAGTGTTACCACTCCCCAAACGGTGCGCAATGCACTCATTGTGTAGGCATACCCCCATCCCCCCCCCACCCCCCACCTAAGTCTGATGTCCAATTGGTGTCGTTTCCAGATTTGTATTTAGGTGATGATCAAGGAAACCAATTTTCTGGTGAGTACATGTGATGCTTGTTTTTCCATTCTTGGGATACTTCACTTAATAGAATGGGTTCCAACTCTCTCCAGGAGAACCATAGAGATGTCGTATCTTCATCATTCCTTATAGCTGAGTAGTATTCCATGGTATACATATACCACAGTTTACTAATCCAATCATGTATTGATGGGCATTTGGGTTGTTTCCACATCTTTGCTATTGTGAATTGTGCTGCTATAAACATTTGGGTACACGTGCCTTTGTTACAGAATGACCTTTTTTCCTTTGGGTATATGCCCAGTAATGGGATTGCTGGGTCAAATGGCAGGTCTACTTGAATCTGTTTAAGATACCTCCATAATGCTTTCCACAGAGGTTGCACTAGTTTGCAGTCCCACCAGCAGTGTATTAGTGTTCCTGTCTCTCCACACCCACGCCAACATGTGTTGTTTTGGGTTTTTTTGATAAAGGCCATTCTCACTGGGGTTAAGTGATATCTCATTGTGGTTTTGATTTGCATTTCCCTGATGATTAGAGATGTTGAACACTTTTTCATATGTTTGTTAGCCATTTTTATATCTTCTTTTGAAAAATTTCTATTCATGTCCTTTGCCCACTTTTTGATAGGGTTGCTTGATTTTTTCTTGCTGATTTTCCTGAGTTCTAAATAGATTCTTGTTATCAGTCCTTTATCTGATGTGTAGTATGCAAAAATTTTTTCCCATTCTGTAGGTGGTCTGTTTATTCTCGTGACTGTTTCTTTGGCTGTGCAGAAGCTTTTTAATTTAATCATGTCCCATTCATTTATTTTTGTTGCTGCTGTGATTGCCTTGGGGGTCTTCTTCATAAATTCTTTGCCTAGGCCAATGTCTGTAAGAGTCTTTCCTACATTTTCTTCTAGAATTCTGATTGTATCACGCCTAAGGTTTAAGTCTGTTATCCACCGTGATTGGATTTTTGTGAGAGGTGAAAGCTGTGGGTCCTGTTTCAGTCTTCTACAAGTGGCTAACCAATTCTCCCAGCACCATTTGTTGAATAGGGATTCTTGTCCCCAGAGTATATTCTTTCCCGCTTTGTCAAAAATTAGGTGACTATATGAGGATGGTTCTATATTTGGATTTTCTGTTGTGTTCCACTGGTCTGTGTCCCTGCACTTGTGCCAATACCAGGCTGTTTTAAGAACCACGGCCTTGTAGTATAGTTTGAGGTCTGGCAAATTAATACCTCCCATTTTGTTTTTGTTGCTTAAAATTGCTTTTGCTATACGGGGTCTTCTTTGATTCCATACAAAGTGTATAATTATTTTCTCTATGTCTGTAAAGAATGATGTTGGTAATTTAATAGGGATTGCATTGAATCTGTAGATCACTTTGGGTAATATAGACATTTTAACAATGTTGATTCTTCCCATCCACGAGCATGGTATATTTTTCCATCTATTTGCAAGTTCTGCTATTTCTTTTCTCAGTGTTTCATAGTTTTCCTTATAGAGGTCCTTTACCTCTTTAGTTAGATATATACCTAGATATTTTATTTTCTTTGTTGCTATTTTGAAGGGTATTGAGTCTTTAATTTGGTTTCCCGATTGACTGTTATTGGCATATATAAATGCCTCTGATTTGTGTATATTAATTTTGTAGCCTGAGACTTTGCTGTATTCGTTAATCAATTCCAGGAGTCTCTTGGTTGAATCCTGGGGTATTTCCAGATATAACATCATATCATCAGCAAAAAGTGAGAGTTTGATCTCTTCCTTCCCTATTTGGACTCCCTTGATTCTGCTCTCTTGCCTGATAGCTCTCGCAAGGACTTCCAATACTATGTTGAAAAGTAATGGAGACAATGGGCAGCCCTGTCTGGTTCCAGTTCTAAGTGGGAGTGCTTTCAGTTTTTCCCCATTCAGTATGATGTTGGCTGTGGGTTTGTCATATATGGCTTGTATCATTTTTAGGTAGGTTCCATCAATGCCTATTTTGTTAAGCGTTTTTATCATAAAAGGGTGTTGAATTTTGTCAAATGCTTTTTCTGCATCTAATGAGAGTATCATATGGTTTTTGTTTTTGCTTCTATTTATGTGGTGAATTACATTTATAGATTTACGTATGTTGAACCACCCCTGCATCTCGGGGATGAAGCCCACTTGGTCGTGGTGGATTACTTTTTTGATAAGTACTTGGATTCGATTTGCTAGTATTTTATTGAAAATTTTTGCATCTATATTCATGAGGGAAATTGGTCTGTAGTTCTCTATTTTTGTTGTGTCCTTTCCAGGTTTTGGTATTAATGTTATATTGGCTTGGTAGAACGTGTTAGGGAGAACTCCATCCTTCTCAATATTGGAGAATAGTTTATGTAGGATGGGCACCAGTTCTTCTTTGTATGTATGGTAAAATTCAGGTGTGAACCCATCTGGACCAGGGCTTTTCTTTTTGGGAAGGTTTTTTATTGCTGTTTCGATTTCAGTTCTTGATATTGGTCTGTTCAGGTACTCTATTTCTTCCTGGTTGAGCCTGGGAAGACTATGTGTTTCTAAAAATTTGTCCATTTCCTCCACGTTCTCCAGTTTGTGTGCATAAAGATTTTTGTAGAATTCATAGATGATATCTTGTATCTCTGTAGCATCGGTTGTGATTTCTCCTTTCATGTTCCTAATGGAGGTTATTAGAGATTTTACTTTTGTGCTCTTGGTTAGTCTAGCCAGAGGTGTGTCTATTTTGTTTATCTTTTCAAAGAACCAACTTTTTGTTTTATTAATTTCCCTTATAGTTTCTTTGTTGTCCTTTTCATTTAGTTCTGATTTGATCTTAGTAATTTCTCGCCTTCTGCTGGGTTTGGGATCGTTCTGTTCTTCTTTCTCCAGTTCTTTGAGTCTATTCGTTAGGTTGTCTATTTGCATGTTTTCTGTCTTTTTGATATAGGCATTTATGGATATGAATTTTCCTCTCAGGACTGCTTTAGCTGCATCCCATAGATTTTGATAAGTTGTATCTCCATTGTCATTTAATTCAAAGAAATTTTTGATTTCCATCTTGATTTCTTCTTTTATAGAATAATTATTCAGGAGAAGGTTATTTAGCTTCCATGACTTTGAGTAAGAGTGAGGGTTTCTGTTTGTGATCATTGTTACTTTTATTCCGCTGTGATCTGAGAAGATGCATGGTATAATTTCTATTTTTTTGAATTTTTGAAGACATGATTTATGTCCTAGGACATGGTCAATCTTAGAGAATGTCCCGTGAGCTGATGAGAAGAATGTATATTCTGTGGACTTTGGGTAGAATGTCCTATAGATGTCAGCCATGCCCATTTGTTCTAGCATTCTATTGAGGTCCATTATGTCTTTGTTTATTTTCTGTTTAGAGGATCTGTCCTGTACTGTCAGTGGGGTGTTAAAGTCTCCAGCTATTACAGTATTGTTATCTATCATTTGGTTGAGATCTAGTAGGGTTTGCTTTATGAATCTAGGTGCACCTACGTTGGGTGCATATATATTGAGTATAGTCATGGCTTCTTGATGAATTGTGCCTTTAATCAGTATGTAGTAGCCGTCTTTGTCTTTTATTATTTTTGTTGGTTTGAAAGCTAAGTTATTGGAAATTAAGATTGCCACACCAGCTTTCTTTTGGTTACCATTTGCTTGAAATATCGATTTCCATCCTTTTATTTTCAGTCTAAATGCATCTTTGCAGGTTAGGTGAGTTTCTTGAAGACAGCAGATACTTGGATTGTATTTTTTTATCCATTGGGCCAGTCTATGTCTCTTGAGCGGGGAGTTCAAGCCATTCACATTTATTGAGAAAACTGATAAGTGAGACAGTTTTTTTTCAGCTTGTTGGGTAGAACTTCATTGTGATGTTTTCTCTCCTGGGCCATTGTGGTATCTGGAATTTGATCTTTAGCTCTTGAGTAGTTTTACATTCGTGGATCTTTCTTGTGCTGATCCGTGTATAATTCTCTTTTGAGTACTTCTTGGAGGGCTGGTCTTGTCTTGGTGAATTCCCTCAACCTTTGTTTATCTGAGAATGTCTTGATTTCTCCTTCGTATAGAAAACTTAGCTTAGCTGGGTACAAGATTCTAGGCTGGGCATTATTCTGTTTCAGAAGCGTGAAAATGGGGCCCCAACCTCTTCTTGCTTGTAAGGTTTCAGCTGAGAAATCTGGCGTAATTCTGATGGGTTTTCCTTTGTAAGTTACTTGTTTCTTTCTCCTTACAGCTCGGAGAAGGGACTCTTTAGTGGATATTTTGGTCAGCCTGATGACTACGTGGCGTGGTGTTTTCCTATTTGCTATGAATCTCCCAGGGGTCCTTTGAGCTTCTTGAATCTGTATGTCTAGAGTATTGGCAAGGCCTGGAAAATTTTCCTCGATTATGTCTTCAAATAGCTTGTCCAACCCTTGCTTGTTATCTTCTTCACCCTCAGGAATGCCAATAACTCTCAAGTTAGGTTTCTTCACATAATCCCACATTTCTTGAAGACTCAGATCATTTCTCTTACTTTTTTGATCTATCTCTGTGACTGACTTATTTAGTTGGAAGGAGTTATCTTCAATTTCTGAGATTCTTTCCTCTGTTTGATCTACCCTGCTCTTGAGACTTTCCACAGTGTTTTGTAGCTCTCTGAGTGAATTCTTCACTTCTAGGAGTTCAGTTTGGTTTTTCTTCAATATTTCAATGTCTTTAGTGAATTTTTCCTCCAAATCCTGTATTTTTTGTGTGTTTTCCTTGTGTTGTTTATCCATTGATTCTTGTATATTATTCAGCTTGTTTATAATCCATAATTGGAATTCTTCGTGTGACATGTTGGTGTTTTGAGTCTGGTTTGTGTCAAATGGTTGGGAGCTGGTATTTCTCTTTGGGGATGAGCTTTCCATTTGATTCTTTTTGCTCTCTGTGTTTTTTCGCTGGGCCCTTCCCGTCTAGATTTGTCGTTGGATCTTTACTTATAGGTTTAGTCTGGTTAACAGGACTCTTTGTGCTCTATTCTTAGGCTGTGAAACAGTCTAGGTATGTTGCTTCTTTTGGCAAGAGGGGGAGACTGTTGTGTATTGTTCAGAGATTTTTCTGTTTCCGTTGGGAGACTGCTTCCGATGGGTCCAATCCTAGAGGATTGGAGTGATCCAGGACCGCTTTGGTGAGTTAGGACACTGTGTTGTGGTCTTTCAGAAGGCAGGCAGGGTCCACACTAATAGTAGACCGAAATTCTCTTTGTTTGTTTGTTTGTTTGTTTCCCTTTGGTTCTTCCTCTATAGGGAAGGTTTCTGACTCTATCTGCCCGCAAGATACTAGCTATGGGGAGAGGACGGTGACTTTGCTTGCTCAGCGCCCCAGTTGCTGTAGCTCCCACGGGCAAAAGTCTGTCTTGGCCCAATGTCCCCAGGGATCAGGTTCCACACTCTCGCTTCTGGAGAAGTATTCAGTGTTTACACTTGGGCAGAGATTTTATATAAGGTCCGTGGACCAGGGGAGAGGGCCGTCCAGGGAGCCTCTTGGTACCCTATTGCTCCGCAGTGACTTGGCTGTGGGCCCTAGAGTGGCAATTGCGTGCCCGCAGATCTCCGGCCCTGGGGGTGACTGCTCAGGATCCGGTATGTACCAGAGCCAGGGACCTGGCCCGTCCCGAAGCTCACCGTGGGTCCCCAGTTAGAAGGCGAAAAGAGAGGAGAAAGAGAAGGAAAAAAAAAAAAAAGAAAAAAGAAAAAAGAAAAGGAAAGAAAGAAAAGAAAGAGGAGAAAACGAAAGAGAAAAGAAAAAAAAGAAGAAAAAGAAAGAAAAAGAAAAAAAAAAGAAAAAAAAATAAATAAATAAAAGAAACGCAAAAAGCCAAACCAAAAAACACCAAAAACGCCAACAAAAATGAACAAAAACAAACTACGTAGCACTTCACCACACCGCAAGGCAGAAAGATACACAAATCTGAAGTATATAATTCAGCGACTCAATGTTTTTTTGTTTGTTTGTTTGTTTTACGCCTTAGCACAGCTCCGCCCCTTCACTTCCGCTCGGCTGGGTCCGGAGCGGCCATTAGATGTTTTTGTTTTTACGCCTTAGCACAGCTCCGCCCCTTCACGCCCGCCCGGCTGGGTCCCGGGCGGTTTCGCAGTGGATTTCAAGATGGCGTCTGCGCGCCCGCACAGCTCCGAGGGTGGTGGGGATCCAACCTCTGCGCTCAAAAAGGCGCAGCAGCCAGAGGCCCAGAGGGCAAAGGTGCCCGCCGAGGCTGTCCGCCGCCGGAAAAAAAAAGAAAAAGAAAAGAAAAGGAAAGAAAAAAAAAGAAAAAAACCAAAAAAACAAAAACAAACACAAACACAAACAAACAAAACCCAGAAGAAATTTACCAAGAATAAAATATACAGTTCGGCGAGCCTATTCTTCTTGTTCGTGTTGATTTTTTTTTTTTTTTTTTTTTTGCCTTAGCGCTGCTCTGCCCCTTCACCCCGAGCGCGGCCCCGGCATATCCCGCACTCCTGGCGTTGGTTCAGAGACCAGCGGAGGGCGCCGGGCAGAGAGAGCCGCTGGGCACTTTTTGGCTCCCGAGCGATTTCGCCCTCGCTTTCAAGATGGCGCCTGCCGAGCTCCAGGGCTGGAGGGGACCGGCTCCCCGGCAGGCAGAGACCGCCACTGCCCGGGGGCTGGCGAGCAAGGACACGCACCAGGGGTGACCAGCTGGAGAACCGCCAAAAAAGGCAGCACGGGCAGAAAGAGCCGCTGGGCACTTTTTGGCTCCCGAGCCGTTTCGCCCTCGCTTTCAAGATGGCGCCTGCCGAGCTCCGGGGCTGGAGGGGACCGGCTCCCCGGCAGGCAGAGACCGCCACTGCCCAGGGGCTGGCCAGCAAGGACACGCACCGGGGGTGACCGGCTGGAGAACTGCCGAAAAAGGCAGCACGGGGTACGACGCTATTTGCTGTCCGAGAGTCTTTTGTGTTTTTCCGCCCTGGTGCAGATCCATCCCTCCTCGCCAAGCGCTGTCTCAGCTGAGATCCCCCAGGTTCTAAGGTAATTTCGCAAAAACGCCTCCTGTCTCCAATGCGCCACGTATCCCTCAGTGATTCTGTGCTGGCCTGGGTCAGGGCTCTATTCAATTGGGAGCGGAGGGCTAGCCGCTTTCCCGAGAGGCTGCACCCACCCCGGCTGGGGGCGGGTGTATCCGACCCACGCTCCGCTGGCTAGTGTCTGTCCCGCGTTCCCAATTTTCGTTCACCTCAGACCTCACTCGCTCTGTTTGTCCCACGCTGATTCTCCGTGGATTCACACCGCTGTTCCTGTGTGGGAGCGGTCTTCTAGCGTTGTGGCAGGTCTGGATCGATGCCTTCCTTCCCGGGAGCGCAGATTCAGGCCGTCACCACCACTCCGCCATCTTTGATTCCCAACTGTACAGTTTTTTATAGATTTTTTTTTCAGATTGAGGAACTTACCTTCTATTCTTAGTTTGCTGAGAGTTTTTAAATCATGAATGAATGTTGATTTTGTCAAATGCATTTTTCTTACTTACTGATATGGTTATGTTTTTCTTGTTTTGTCTGCTAATTTGTAAATTACATTGAATGATTTAAAAAAAAAAAAAAAAATTTGAACCAGCCTTGCCCCAGACTTGATGAACATTCCATATGGAATTGAAGGATATATATGTGTATTTCTTTCGTTTGGTGGAGTGTTCTATAAATGTCAATTTGGTCAAGTTGATTGGTAGTGTTGCTTAAGTCTTCTATATCTTTGCTGATTTTCTGTCTGTTCTATACATTACTAAGAAGAAAGTACTGAAGTCCCCAAGAATGGTTATGTACTTGTCCGTTTTTCCTTTTTATTCTATCAGTTTTTGCATCATTTAATTTAAAGCTATATTGATAGATATACACACATTTAACTAGAGTAGAATAAACAATTTTTTTAAAAAAGAATGAATGAAGGTAGAAGACTCACATTAAATGATTTCAAGATTTACAAAAAAGCAATGGTAATCAAGAAGGCATGGTTTTAGCAAAAGGACAGACACAAACATTAGTGGTACTGAATAAAAAGCCCAGTAATAGACTTACTCATGTATGATCAATTCGACAAAAACGCAAAGGCAAATCAGTGGAGGAAGGACAGTCATCTATAAGTTGTGGTGAAGCAAATGTTCATCGATATGGAAGAAAAGCAAAGAAAGAATGAAAAAGAAAGGAACTTGATCCATACCTCACAGCATATACAAAAATTAAGTCAAAATGAATTTATAGCTAAATGTAAAACTAAAAAGTCTGTAATGTCTAGAAAAAAATACAGAAAAAATTCTGTGACCTTATGTTTGGCAAAGAAATATAGCAGCAAAATTATAATTTGTAAAAAAAAATTTTGGATAAATTTATATTTATCAAAATTTAAAACTTTCACTTTTTTTTTTTTTAAAGAGACAAGGTCTCTCTCTCTCTGTCACCCAGAAGGCAGGAGTGCAATGGTGCAAAAATAGCTCACTATAACCTGGAACACCTGGGCTTAAGCGATCCTCCTACCTTAGCCTTCCAAGTAGCTAGGGCTACAGGTACAAGCCACCATGCCCACAAAAATTTTCACTCTTTAAAGACATTGTTAAGAAAATAAAGGACAAGCCACATAAGAACAAATATTTGAAAAATGCATACTTAGTAGAAGATTTCTATGAGGAATATGTAAAGAACTTTTAAAGCTCAAAGAAAAAAAATGAACCAGTTAAAAATTGGCAAAATATTCAAACTGACTATATAATATATAATAAGCACATGAAAAGATCCTCAATGTTATTTGAGAAATGCAAGTTACAATCACAGTGCAATCAATGGGATACCAGTACACACTTCTTAGAGAGGCAAAAGAAAAAGAAAAGCCTTACAATACCAAGTTCTGGTGAAGATAAGGAACAACTGGAAATATACCTTGCTTGTGGAAATGTATTAATAAAATGGTAAACATTTTGGAAAACAGTTTGGCGGTTTCTTAGAGATTTATACATATATTTATTACATATATCAGAAATCCTACACCTAGGTATTTTCTCAAGAGCAATGAAAACTTCTATTTATAAAGAAGCCTATGCAACAATATTTATATGAGCTTTACTGATATTGTTAATACCTGGAAACAACATAAATATTATTGAGTAAATGGCTAAACAAACTTTGGTTCATCCATACAATGGAATGCTACTTAGCAATAAAAACTAAAAGTCTCAATCTATAGAACAAGCAACAACATGGATAAATCTCAAATGCATTAAGTTGAGTGAAACAAAGCATGTTCAAAGGCTACATCCTATATGATTCCATTTACATGAGCTTCTTGGGAAGCCAATTAGAGAAACAAAAAATAGATCAGTGGTTGCCACTGGCTAGGACTTGGGCAAGTGGTTGGCTACAAAGAAATGATGGAAATGTTCCATATATTGCCTGTGGTGGCAGTTACATGACCATATACATTAGTCAAACTCATGGAACTACACACCAAAAAGAATAAATTTTATTTTACATAAATTCTACCTAAATAACCTGTCTTTAAAAAATAAAAGGTGGCTGAGAGGTGAATTGTTGAGGAGTTTGAAAGACAGGAAAACCAGATTTGACTTTTATTTTGGAATTATTGGGGAGCCACTTGAGAGTTTTGAGTAGAAGTCAAATGAGTAGAGATGTGCTGAGCAATGATTGCTCTGTTTGAAGCATTCAGGGAGAATCATTCCATAGATAGATATATGATTAGAGGGAATGTGTGCTATAATTTTCCTGTCGCTGCTGTTGCTAAGGAACATCATGACTAGAAAATCTATCTACTTTTTCTTCTGGAAGACAAGAAAGCATACTCACTAAGGGATCTGTCTGTCTATCTTTCCATCCCTCCATCCATCCATCCATCTTAGTTTATGCTATTTGTAATTTAGCAAACAAGGAAAGAGTATTGTTTGCTTTTTAGTACTTATAATTACTCTTAAACATTTTAAATTTAATACTCTAGTGTATCATTATTATTAAAATTACCCCTCCTACCTAAAAGCACAACCACTTAATAGAGACTTTTAAGGACTTATGTTTTAGTGGGAGATAGCATGGCCCACTGGAGAAAACATGGGCATTGGAGAAAAATGACAGATTAAATAAAGGCTCTGTTATATATTAATTAGTTGATTTTGCATAATTGTATGCAGCTAAGTTGCATCATCCTGTAAGAAAATAAATAATGAAAATGATATTAATAAATTTCTGTCATATTGTTTTGTTTCATTTAATCCACAAAACAAACTTATGTGGTGAGAAATATTACACACTAATAAGATAATATATACATATTATATGAGAACAGTTAGTGTACTACCTATCCCATATTATTCAGGAAATGTCAATTTTTCCTCTATCCCGTAACTCTTTGCTAAACCATGACAACTGACATGGTTTAATTCTATCATGTACTCCCTGAAATCATACATTTGACTTAATTAAATGCTACATAAAGGACCCAATAATTCAAGTCTACATATTATTTTCCATATTTTCAGGAATGATATAACTTCTTGCTTATAATACATTAATATACAGTCTAAATTATATTCATAGACTTTGAGGGTTTAAAGTACCCAATATTTTTGAATATTATATCTTAACATATTTATAATTTTCCATGTATTACTTAGAAATGATATGGAAGCAGAAAATCAATACATTATATAAATGGGGAAAGTTGGCTCATAGCCATATTTTAGATGTTCCTTCAAATGAAATTCAGTGAATTAGGCAGATGTTTCTTTTAAATTACAACTAGACAATATCTGTAGTTGCTCAAATATAGAGAAATGACTAGCAATTGGGAGATTTGGGTGCTAATATCAGCAATACCATATCCAACTTTTGGCCCTGAGCAATGACGTAACTCATCTGTTATCAGTTATCTCACCTACGCAGTGAGAATGCTGGATTATGTGGCAGTATTGCTGGACTTGGTCATTCAGCATACATTGCTCCTTCTTCTGGTATTTTAATTATTTTTTCTTTAGGAAAACACTCATCCTCTTCTTAATCAATACATTTCTCCAGTACATGGTGCTTCACCTTGCCTCTGGGAGTGGGGCCAGGCAGTTTGAACATGACATCAACATGGTCATAGTGGTTAGTCAGGGATGAGCATGTGGTCCTCACAGCCAACAAGATAGATTATGGGAACTTTTCCGTAACTATTAATAGTGAATTGTGAGATCTGCCTGCTAACTTAATAGACTGTGGCAAGCTATCTTCCCATCACTCAGAATGTTGAAATTAAGCCAACATAAAGGAAGACATTAACCAAGATGTTAATAAAAGCTAGATGATGATATTGTTTAATCCCCTAAACCCAGGCATGCCTGAAGTTATATTTACTTGGGAATTAAGTTACATGAGGTAATATATTTTTTCATAGGTCATTATAGTGGAATATTACATAAGTATTTACATACACATATTTATCATTTATAGCCAAAAGTCCAGATTTGCAGATTTGGAGCACAGGAACAACTACAGCCATTCCCACTCTAAAACTCTCTATAAAAATGAATGTATGTATTATAGGAAAAGATGGAATGTGTGTTTCAAATGGTCAAATTGGCTAATGTATTGAAAAGCTTGGGTAGAGAAATAGGGGCTTCCCTTTGCAAACTTGACAATTAAAAAATTAGGCTGGAAAATTTTTTTCATCCTCAATTTTCATTGTCAGTCCTTTTAAAACAAAACTTGATATGCAAGGATTCCAAAATACAAATCTTTAATATTGTTAGAATTTAATAAATCTTTTATTACTGCTGGGGAATAGTCTTTGTGTATGTCAACCTATCAACTGAATCAAAGATCTGCTAAAGCATCGTGGTGAAGTTTTTAAAGGATCATGGAAAATGTGCCTACTATCAGATTTTAATTCAATGTTCACTCTCCTCTAAGCTATGCTTTGAAAAAATGTTGGGAGATCAGTTTTTTTGGTCAAATCCAGGATTACTCACAGTAGGTCATTTAGCAATTACTACTATTATGTCTTCTGGAAAATTTAAGAATGAGGGAATGAAATAACTTGGTATGTCTTCTACTCTCAAGAAGTCCATTTAAATATTTTATCTGTATCTCACTAAGAGAGGAAAACAAAGATATTGCTACAGGTGCAAGTATGCACACACATGCATGTACATATGGTAATTAGATATTCTGTGCTGAATGACTTGGTTACTTGGTTTTTCTGTCTGACTGGTTCAAATCTGTTGCATAATCCTAAATCCGTTTTCTTAGACAATGTTTAAATTATACTGTCATAAAGCCTGTTTGGTTACAATACTGTGCTCACACGATGGGGTTAATAAATACATACTCAACTGAATAAACACTGATCTGTATAGCCCCACTGACAGGATAGTGATCTAAATTATGCAGTTCATCAGGACAGCAGCATGAGTGATCCCAATTATACAGGGGTCAGAACACTATGGCCAAATCAGGCCAAAACCAAATCTTGCTTTTGTTTATAAATAAAGTATTATTGGAATTCAGCTACACAGCCACACCCATTCACTTGTATGTTGTCTATGGCTATACCTGCCCTAAAATGACAGAGCTGAATAATTGCAATAAGGGACCATATGATCCCCAAAGCAGAAACTATTTACTATCTGGTCCTTTACCGAAAAAGTTTGCTTTTCCTTGCCATAATATATGTATTTTCTATAGAGTTTATCATAGTAAAAATGTAATCTTCCTCTTTATCCATATAAGCTTAATCCTTAAAAGATCAAGATATAAAAATAATATTCAAGTGATGGATTAAAATTCTGCTGCCCCAGCTCCCAGGCCCTGGCCCAGTCCTGGTCTATGACCTGTTAGAAAATGGCTGAGTAGAGTTGCCTGAGCTCCGTACCACCTACCCCCGTCCCCACGACACACCCCACCCCTTGGTCCTTGGAAAAATTGTCTTCCATGAAACCAGTCCCTGGTGCAAAAAGATTGGGGACCGCTGGCTAAATTACATAAATGTTGATAAATATATTATTATAGAACTCATTGTTTTCATTTTGTGTTTTCCATTATCATATCACATTTTAAATAGCACCTTAAATAATTAAGATATATATGGAAATAAGCAAATCAATCAACATGAAAAACCCAGAAAATTCTATGTGCTTCGTTTTTTTAACTTAAAATTTTATTATAATTTACATCTCAGGCTTTATACTCATTAAAATATTAAAAACGTCTTTACCTAGTGGATGGTACTGGGTTTTTTTAACATTTAAGTGTGTATGTGTTATGCCTAAGCATTAAAATAATGCTTCAGTATTTAGAACATATGTAGCAATGGAATGAGCCCCATATGTTAAGTGATTTCTCTGTGGCTAGAGATATCCAAACCCAGCTGGATGCAAAGAGACTCTTGAGGAGGAGATTCAACCCAGTGTGGAGGGTTCCCAGGACTCGTTTCAGTTGAGAGTCTGTAACTTAACTTCATCATGATTGGGTGAAATACAAATGGAGAAATAAACTTAAAAGCCAGCCTCCACTTTAAAAAAAAAAAGTGTGTGGGGGTGGGTGTGCATGCAAATCTGGTTGTATCCTGGAGATTTCCTTTTTAATATAGGTTTTAATTTATCAAATCACTTTTCTCTGCTAATATAGTTGCTATGGGAGATGCAAAATGTTATAAAATATAGATCTTGCCCTCAAGGGACTTACATGTGGTTTCAAGAATCCTGGGGAGAGCTTGTTCACATTACCTGGTATATTCAGAAAAATAAATTATGATGGTAACAAAATTTGAATGGCTATTCATAGAGGTTAGAATTTACATAGAAAAGACACAGAAACAAAAGTAAAGTACAGTACATTTTCAGAAGAAAGCAATTCAACTACTTTGATTGAAATCAAAGGAAATACAAATCAACAATATGAGACATCTATATATCTATCATTTAGAAAAAATCGCTATTAATATTTTGGTATATGACCTTCTGGTCTTTTAATGTATCTGTATAGTTCCACAAAATTGGTACATATTGAATATAAAATTACTCAACTTGCTTTTTTCGTTTAGAAAAATAAGATAACTATTTTCTCATATCATTAGATATTCTTTATACTTGCATACTATGTCTTATGGAGTTGAATCATAATTTATATAATTAATCCCCAATATTTGAAACTCCTATTAAGGTGGTTAAAGAGGAGCAAGATATAAATAAATTTGCATTTCCCATAGATGAATTAGATATTTCAACTTAGAATATCCTAGACAAGTTTTACAATGACAAAAACAAGTGCCAATATTATTTTTAATAGGCCTTATAATTTTATTGCACAGATTTGATTGTGAAGGAGATTAAGATGAAGAATTAGGAAGGAGAATAATAGATAGGTTTACTTTTAAGCTTGTTTTACATTTGAATACCAAGTGTGGTATATTATGGTAGATGTTACCTTAAAGGCATCAAATCTTAATAAGCCCTTTTGTTATAAACTGTGACAAGACTTAGCTGGTTTTTGACTAATGGGTGTTAGGAGAGAAAGAAGATCCAATTATTATCCACACTTGCCTGGATTGTTTGTGGATATTGAGGGGTTTGCTCATTTTTACATGTTCTTTTGTCATTCATATTGTTTTTGTCTGAAGAGAAGGAAGATGCATTGTACTCTTGTCTTTTTGTCCAAATTTTTCTCCTTAGTCCCATTACCAGCCTATGATCTTTCCTTTGCTTTTTGTAGTTTTCCGGGAAAATTTCATATCCTATGTACTAGGAGAACAATATCTTTAGAAGAAGTGTTCTATCTATGTTTTATAGAAAGAAATAAAACAGAAAATGTATTTTTCTGAAGCTGTTTTAAAATATATATCCATAACTTAATGGAAAATTGATACAAATAGAAAAAAATGATTTAAGATTAACATATTTTTAAAAGAACATGGTTGTCCTCAAAAGAAGAAAATTCAGATTTTTAAAAAGAAAACCCACTACATATTTTTTATTGAGTCTATCTCTGTAGCACTTTCATGTTCTTTAATCTCTTTTTCTTTCTCTTTTATCACTTGGTTTTTGAAAACTTAATTCTCTGTGCTGTACTTTGAGCAGTAAAAAGTATATCCAGAATGAAAAAACTTCTTAAATTTTGCTTTTTATTAGAGCAAAGATCCTTGAATGGAACAGGAGAGAAACAAACCTAGTAAGATTGATGGGGCAAGAAAAAGAGAAGGAGAAGTTGTTGAAATTGAAGTGCTAATAATGAGGATTTGTTTGGTTCCAAGCTACAGAGCATTCTACAAGTCTAAGCACAAATACCTCACCCTGTTGTTCTAGGTCAAAGAGTCTCCTCTTAATCATACCACTGGTTTTTAGCAGTTATAATTTTCTACCAATAAATGGGTGAGCAATATTCAATTAGAAGTGAAATTTCTGATCCATTTACCTGTATTACAAAAGATGCTTTTGACACATGGCTTTTCATAATAACTTAATGTCATTCAATTTTAATTGATTTTCTGGTATAATGCACCATATCTGTGATGATTTGATTGAAAGTCAGTTTTCTTTTAAAAAGTAGCATGCTGGCAATCACCTAGGTAAATTTCATAGTGTAGATGTGCCAAATCAATGTTAAGTAAGAATCACCATACATGTGCTTGGTGAACTATATCAGATAGGAAGTCAGGGTCAAAGCCTGCTGTAATATAGATGTAACATTTTGGAATCTATGTAGGTTTTATTGTGAATTATTTTACTTATAATGAATCAGTGATGAGCAGCATGAATTATTTTGTGAAATAGCCTACCTACTATTAATAGTTAAGAGTTTGTGGTTTATTTCCTAAGTTTCTTTCCTTAAGCACACTAGGTAGATTCTGAAAAGCACTCCCCAGTCCACAGATGTGCAGTGCTCTGCTCTGGCCACTGTGCTCTGCTGGCGGCTGTGCAAAACCAGGAGTGATTCATTCTAGTTTATCTGCCTCATTCAACTTACAAGTTCAAACTTTTGTCTTTAATTGTTTGACTACTGTAATCCAGTTAGGAAGTTCAGACCACACAGTTAGAAACTCTGCTTCAATTGGGTGATTATTAAGCATAGTGTTCATGTAAATAGGTATGATTTCTTATTAAGCACAAATCACAATTACTAGGCTAGGGCTGGTGGAGATACTGTAGCTTTGTGAATTTTGGAGGTGGATTCAGATTTTAAATCCACCTCTGCTGATTAAGAGTTATGTTATGCTGAGTGAGTCATTAACCTCTCCAATACTTGGTGTCTCTTCTATAAAATGGAGATAATATTAATAATATCTAATGTATATAGTAGTTGTTCAGAGCAAATCAGATAATGCCATTAAATCATGTGATCTTCAGTAGTTCAATGCATAGCAGGTCTCTCAATGTCCTCTTTTGAAACTTCCTCAAAATCAGAGGTCCAATCACACTAATCTAGCAAGTTTCTTGGAAGATGTCACGTAGACTGGAGACAACAAGGCTAATTTCCAACATGAACACCAGGGAAAGTGAGGAGATAAATGTTTAGTCACTTTAATTTCTGCTCATCTTCAAATCCTTAGTTTCTTTTACAATCCATTTGGATTTTATTTATTTCAGGCCTCACAACTGTTACCTTAGGTAGGACTGCAAAAATTTTATAAAACATCGTAAAATTAAATTTGGAAATAGCTACAAATAGCACTTTGGTAGTTCTTATTCTTTTTTTTTTTTTCCTCATAAAAATGTATGAATACATATGGAGAGTGTTTCTTTTTTTCAATCTTTTTTTCTAGTGTTAAATATCTTCAAGTAAACAGAAAAAATATATATGATTTTCATATACCACTTCTAAGTATCTGAGAAATTGCAGGATATGACACTCACACTTAAGTTGTAGTTAAGATTTTCACATAAAAATATAAAACTGAATATATTATTATTACTGATAAGTTATAAATTGAAATAAATTTTGATCCTGTGAATAGTGGTCCTGTGTGTCAAAATACAATATTCTAAAGTTAAGTAGACCAGTAAAAGAATTGTTTTCCATATGCTCATTCATTTGTTTTCTCTTTCATTATAGGATATTAAAGCAGCTTTTAAAACATATTCATGTTCTTCTATATTGTTATCAACTGATCAAACTACCTTTTAGTAAGCATGGAAGTCTAGGCTGTCCTAAAAGAAAACCATATTAAAATCTAAATCTTAGGGAAATTTAACTATATTAAAATCTAAATCTAAGGGAAATGATGTTCATATCAAAATAATTTAATTTTAGATTATTTTAAAATCAGGTTTCCTAGTGCAATGAAAATTGTATGATTAAAAATAAAACTTCTAACTATGGATAATTTTCAGAAAAGTTATAACAGAGTTTAAAAGTGGTAGTAAACTAACATAAGTAGATGATAATCAAGGATTAAATCCTACCTAAGCATGGGCTATAAATTATTTGTCTCTTCATTAGAGAGTAGAACCATAACAGAATAAAATGGAGGTTAAATCAAATTGATCAATCTGGTTTCTCTGCCATAGGTTGTGTTTGGGATGCTTTATACTCTGTGTCTCTGTTGATTAGGTCATTTTGTATAAAACTCATTATTAATGTGTTCAACCAAGAGTTGCAGCTTAGGCTGGGCCTATGTCAACTAAACTATGATTTTGCAACATATGGGTAATTTTAATACAATATACTAATACAATATGTCTCTGGCTTCTTGATTCCCAATTTTTTTGTAAGGATAACTCTCCTATGATGAAGAATAGGAAGTTTCCTTTGGTATAACCCAGCCAACAATCGCCCCAAACCCATGTTGCATGGCCTATGCTTCCTTTACCAGTAATAACAATATGGTAAATATTGACTGATTACGTTCATTACCATGACAACTATCCATTTTGGCTGCCATGTCTGATTGAAGTCTTTGCTCTGAAGAAGGAAGAGGTGGTAGGTATGAACTGTGGTACGTTGAATAGTAGTCAGACTTCTTATAAGACTTTGCGTGATCTGACCCTTAGGTCTTTCCCCAACTTCATCTTATACGACTTTTCCTCTTGTTCACTATCTTCACCAGTGTCCTCCTAGTTCTTAGACAATGTAACCAGGTCCTTCCTTGAAGCTTTGCAAATGACATCGAAGGGGAAGAAGCCAAGAAAGGGTGGGATTTCAGGCCAAGTCCTATTAAAGGCAGCTTCATTCTCATCTCTCCAGATGCTGGAACTTTATACTCCCACAACCATCAGCCACTGGTTAAGGACCTCAGGGTGGCAGGGAGATGTAAACTCCCAACACTCTGGTTGTTCATGCCTATTGGCAAAGTGTCCCAAGTAGCTCTAGGAGGGTCTGCCAAATAAGATATCCAGGTGCAGCTGATTGAAATCAAAGACACACTATAACAGGAGCTGGGACACTCAGAAATGAGAAGTGGGCAGAAGGGGTTCAGGGCAATGTACTAATGGGATCTGTGGCATCCATCCATCCATCCAAATGGTGCTTTACCTCAAATAATGATTTATTCCAAAAGTTTGTCTTTCTATGTATGCTCTGCTAAAAGGAAAAGTACAATTGCTAATTGGCCTCAACAATTGAATGAGTAGAGTAGAAGATAAAGAATTAAAACACAGAGGAGGAATGAAAACATTATCAATTGCAACAACAACAACAGCAAGAGGTGACATAAAAACAGTGAAAGAAAAGGTCCCTAAAAAGAAAGGATAAAAGAAAAGAGAACTGATGGAGGTCAATGGATGTCAGTCTGTCCAACTGACTCCAGTTTAGAAGACCTTTTCCTCTGCTAGAGGGAACACTCCTTAATCATCCTGAGAGTCCTGTGAGCAAAAGTGATATGCTAATTGGATGCCTGGCCCAAGTTTCTAAGATTGAGCAACACTTTATTTCATAAACTCTTTTTATAAAATCTATATCAGCAAGGGATAAAAACCAATACACTAAGTATAATACTATACATTCCAGGTAAGAACTCCTTGCAATATAAAAAAAAAACATTGGTAAGATATATCATAAAGAGTAAGAAGGCAGGGTTACCATTTTCTCTTTTCTATCACGAAATACCACATGCTGACACAGGGATTGATTAAGGCAACCCTGGGACTTGGCTAGGGTTGTGATACTGTCTTCTGTTTGAACTCCACATCCCCTGCACAACCAGGTTGTTGTCTGAGTTACATAGTCTCCCGTATTTATTCTGTGCTTCTTCCTTAGGTCTAAGTAATTGAATAGGTGATTGTTTTGCCATTCCACATGCATTCTACCTTCTTTTGCAGACAGCACAGTGACTTCCTACTAGGGAGTTACTCATCTCCCATTGTGAGCAATATGGTGGGATTGTCAGTCAAGGTCATGTACCTCTCTTAGCCAAGGAGTGAGTATGTGATTCAAATTATACCAATTCAACACCCTCCCCAACCCCTTCTGGTCTTTTAGTCAGGTGGAGGAATTTAAGAACAGAAAAAAAAAAAGAGTTGGGATTGATACATTGTAGTGTCAATGCCCAGACTAGATCCTGCTACCTGCATGATTGGATTGGCCATTGTTACCTCTGACATTTCTTTAATTCTATGCGCTACACTGTAAACTTCCAATAACCTTGATGGATATAAATTACAAATGCAGTTTGTGGTTTAATTAGGCCACCTCCCCTCTGCTAATGTGCAAGCTAAATCTCAGTATCAACAATCTTTATAATTTGACTCAATGAAATCTTAAATGAGTTGAATTCACATTTTAGGCCCACAATATGTGTCACATTAAGTAAACTTTATGAGGGCATTCCTCTATATCCAGAGCTTTGCAGAACACCTCTTACATAACAGGTGCTTAATAAACATCACATTTTACAATAGTAAATTATAAAGACAAATAAAGATCATACGCAATATATTAAGCAAGTCATTTAGTGCTCTGAACATTGGTTTCCTCAGCAGTGAGATAAAAGAGATAGCTTCCAAGCTGAAAAATTTTATGCTACTTTAAAATTTCCTCTCTAACCCCAATGTAGCAAATAATTTCTACTAACTGTGTGCTAGGCCCTAATCTTAATTCTTTATATGTATTATTTCATTTAATCCTATGAGAAAGACATTAATATCAGTTAGAAATTCATTTGGGTACAAATGGCAGAAAACTATTTACACTAGGTTAGACCCATACATTTTTCTCACTTCACAAGAAATCTAAAGGGTAGACAGCTGATGTCTTGATATCAAAGTTAGAACTTACGCAATTCTGTTGGCTTTTCCACTACACCTATCCCCACATGCTCACATGATTACAGACTCAGCTTCTTCCACTGTATTCTTATTTGAAGAAAGTTACATAGAAATAGGTGGAACAGTCTAAAAGCCAGATCTTTTTTCTATTGTTTATATGAAGAAAAAACAAATTTTCTCTACAACCCATAGCCAACTTCCATTTACATCTTTTTTTTTTTAATTTCATCTTATTGTTATGGGGGATACAGAATTGCAGGTTACATACGTTGCTCATGTACCGCCTTTCCCCCCAAATCAGAGCTCCAGGTGTGTCTGTTCCCCAGGTAGTGCGCGTTGCACCCATCATGTAGGCATATATCCCTCCCCCCACCCCCCCTTCCCGAGTAAGCACCTTCAAGTGTTACCATTCCCCAAATGGTGTGCAATGCACTCATTGTGTAGGCATACCCTCATCCCCTCCCCCACCCCCCACTTCAGTCTGATATCCGATTGGTGTCGTTCCTAGGTCTCCATTTACATCTTATTGGCTGGAGCTGTTACATGGCAGCACTTAACTTCAAGGGAGCCAGAGAAATGGAATATTTAGCTGGTCATATTTCCAGACCTTAAACTGGGGCAATAACAAAGAGAGGATAGATGTTTGGAAGACAATTGACATTATCAGCTGCAATACTTTTTAAATTTCTATTTTGTAGTTCAGGATTGAAGACATCAAAACAGGAATAACAATATCACACAGCTAATAAGTGTTGAAGAGAGGAATTTGAACATAAGCAGTCTGGTAAAGAATCCATACTCTTAACAAGGGGAGGGTCCACACAACAGAACGACAAAAGGGCAGCCAAGGTTATTTACAAAGTCCAGCTGTTTTAAAAATTGAGTGTGCAGCAACCATTTGGATCAATGGTGCTGGATTTTTTAAAGATGACTTGTAAATCTTGTTAATTATGGCAACAGCTATTTTTTCATCATCTTCTTAATGTGTGTGGTGGGTCATAAATCAGTTTCCATTTAGGGTAATTGCATTAAATCTTTCAGGTCCGCATATTTCAAGATTGTAAATCACATTCCCACATATATCATAAGCTTTTGGAGAGAGAGTGTGTTGAGCTGTTTTGGGAGGCCAAAAGCTAGTCTTGAAGTATGATGTATCTTTATGTATACTTGTGCTATTTAATAAATTGCAGTGAGCCTCAGTTTATTCATGTGTGAAAGGAAATAATAATAAACAAATCATTTTGCAGAATAGATAAAATATATATGAAATTTCAATCAGAGTACATGGCACATTCCAGACAAAAATGGTACATATTATTTTAATTATTTATGAATACTTCTGAGTTTCTGTCATATTACCAAAAATATGTATATAACAAATGTTTTCAATATAAAAAGTAAAATCAATAGCACTCTGGGAGGCCAAGGCGGGAGGATCGCTCAAGGTCAGAAGTTCGAGAGCAGCCTGAGCAAGAGTGAGACCCCGTCTCTACTAAAATTAGAAAGAAATTAGCTGGACAACTAAATATATATATAGAAAAAATTAGCCGGGCATGGTGGCGCATGCCTGTAGTCCCAGCTACTTGGGATGCTGAGGCAGGAGGATTGCTTGAGCCCAGGAGTTTAGTTTGAAGTTACTGTGAGCTAGGCTGATGCCACAGCACTCTAGCCCAGGCAACAGAGAGAAGCTATGTCTCAAAAAAAAAAAAAAAAAAAGTAAAATCAAGAAACTAAAGTCATCTGTAAGACCACCACAAAGCAATAAAGACCAATATGATTCTTTTGTATGATTCTATCCTATTTTTTCATATGAATATTTACTGGAGTAATAGATAACCCTGACAACTAATCAAATTTATACAGAAAAACTCATGATGAGAAAGCCATAGTTTACAGCCTCACTCCTCTTCAACCTTTAAAAAATGAAAAACTCAAACTTTTAGATACTATAATTATACAACTCTTTCTTGATCTATCAATTGTAAAAAATATCTACTACTTCCCCAATGAAAAAAAATAAGGATTTAGTTAACTTATACCATATTCGTTTTATTTTCTCCTCAAATACTACATTATATATGTAATATACATAATATATAGTATATTATATGTTATATATATCATACTGTATATAAATATATTGTAATACATTATCATTTGATTAACTTTTTGACATTCAATAACAAACTTCAACCTCAATTTCCTGTTCCATTAATATTTGTTGAAATATCTGATATTAATTGCCACTTTATATTGCAACTTCCACCAAACATATCACACTTTGTCCTTAGGTTGATGCTAAAAAGTAGTTTCACATTTTATGGTTAAATAAGTATTTTTCAGTTGTCTAACAAAATATTATAGGAAGACTGCATTTAATCATCCCCAATCCAGTATCTGTACACTGTGTCATGCACACAAGAAATTTTTAGCATCACAATCAAATAAATTATCTTTTTTAATTGACTATAACTGTTAAAAAGTTATTTTGCTTCATAATTGGACCATGGTTTTCTTGTAAAACTTTTGTTTGTTTGTTTGTTTTTCCTAGAGTTTATAACTATTTTTTTCTTTCTTTTTTGTTTCTTTTTTAAATGTTGGTAATCATTTTCCTTTATATATCTATTTTTTCTAACTATTTAATCCTATTAGTCATTTTGTGGTTTCTGGATGCCTCTCTCAGGAAGAACTTCTTCCTTCTATTTTAATATATGTGGTTGTTGTCACACTCTGTCACCCAGGCTGGAGTATAGTGACACTGTAATAGCTCATTGTAGCCTCCAACTCCTGTGCTCAAGCAATCCTCCTGCCTCAGCCTCCTGAGTAGCTGAGACTAGGGGTGTGTACCACTGCACCTAGCTCTGAAGTAACTTTTAAAGAATAGTTTTGTTAAAGGCAACAATGCCATTCCATGTTTATGTTTATGTATGGTTTTAAGATTTACCTTTAATTTGTATATAGTTTGACCAGTACGGAATTCTAAGTTGAAAATGTTTTCCTTGAAAAATATGCAGTTCTATGACTTCATAAGGATATGTGTAAGTATAATTTATTTTAAAAAAATTATGTTGAAAGCCCTTTCAATCTAAAATTTACATATTTTCAGTTGTGGGAAATTTTCTTTTATAATGTAATAGGTGGGTTTTTTTTTTTTCTAATTGTATGATTTTTATTACTCAGGGACTGCCTTTATCAATCCCATATATCTCATACTTTTATTTTTATTTCTTTCTTATCTATTCTTCAAAATTTTCTATATTTATTGTTTTAAACTGTGGCAATTTTCTTGGTATCTGAGTGTTCCTTTTACATAGCAAACTCTTAGAAAGAATATTGAGAAAACATGTTCTCAAGTTTTTAACTATAGACTGGATTCTATTAGTTCTCTTCTCTTCACTGATTTATCTTTGTTTCCTCTCAGAATAGATTTTATGTCTGCGTTTCTTGGTCCTTCTCCTGACGCTGTCAGCTCTCATCATAAGCATGGTTTAAATTTAAGAAATAAGGATCTTATTCTCTTTTTGTGGCTTAATCAGTAGCACAGTTTTCTTTTGACTTTCTCCACTGAGTTGGAATTTTGATCAAAATGTCTACATGGGGTAAGATGAGGTCTGACATGTTAGCTGGCTGGCTGTCCAGCTTCTCCCTCCAAATGGCAGAATGATCATGTCCTAGTCCATTTTGTGCTTCTATAACACAATGCCACACATTGGGTAATTTATAAAGATCAGAAATTCATTGCTTATGGTTCTGGAGGCTGGGAAGTCCAAGATTACCAGTACCAGTGTCTGGTGTCCAATGAAGACCTTTTTGCTACATCCTGACATGGCAGAAGACAGAAGAGCAAGTGAGGACAAATTTTGTATGCTCACATGGTGGAAAGTGTAAGAGAGGGAACCCACTCCTGAAAGCCCATTTGGTAGTGGCATTAATCCCTTCATGAGGGTGGAGCGCTTATGAGCTAAAAACCTGCCATTAGGCTTCACCACCCAACACTGTTGCACTGCAGATTAAGTTTCAACTTGTGTTTTGGCGGGGATGAAAACATCCAAACAGTAAGACTGTGGTCTTACTGTTAGTACCAATAGCCACATTTGGAGCCTTATATTCCCTCAAATTGTTTGTTGCTTTGTAGAAGAAGACAACTTGGGAGTTTACCTGAGGGTAAATATCAGATGTCTTATACCCAAGCCTTGCTACTTGGTTTAGTTATTCTGTATAATGACTATTTGGGGCCCCACTTAGCAGGTGCCTTCTATTGTACTGATTGTTTTTGACTCCACAGCCTTCAAGGATCCATTAAACAGATTGGCTCCAAAATCTTGCAGGTCTTCCATATTCTGGCATATGTGGCTTTCTTCAACTTGTTCATCCATTAGCCTATACTGATCTAGTTTTCCACTGTCATTCAGTCATAATTATCCTCTAGTTTTCTAAATTATTATTAGTAAATGATAATTTTATATTACTTTCAAACATTGGAAATAGCCAATGTTGAACCATTGTTTACTAACAAAAATGGCAATTTTAAATGGTTCCACCAATGTATTACTTTCTGGAAGCTATGCTTTCCCTTCTAGATTTTTATTTCAGTCAATTCTAAGAGAGAATGGGAGGCAATGATTCTACTAAATTATTCATTGAATTGAGAATTTGTATTATTTTTAATAGAAATATGCAAAGGGTTGTCAACTTTGAGCCCTGATGGAATATATACCTGACAGAGCCACTTCCTTCTAACCTGGCAGGGCTGAAGTGGGCAATGATAAGGAAAAGTACTTTTTCTACTCGGTATTTTTTCACCTAAGACCCTGAATATTTCACAGGTCTTACTTAAAATGATACTGGGAAATTTTGGACAGGAAATCTTTCCTCACCAAAAGCAAAACAAAGACAAAATGGCCCCCCAAACACAACAAACAAAAACTTTTGTATTTCAACTAAATGATTTTTTAATAAAAACTTCAGCTATGATTAAGTCTAAAGGTGAAATATATAGACTCTCTTCCTTAAAAGGAAACCAAAAATTTAGCTGATGGTTCTCTAGAACACACAGAAATAGGAAAACACACCAGGATGTAACAATGTGGTTCAAAGCCAGGGACACAAAGTTAGATGTACCCTGTTCTGCTTCTGTTGCCCACACAATGGACAAGCTGTGAATGCAATGAGGTTGGCACTGACCAGCCAGAGTATCAGATTTAGGACTTGCACACAAGGTTGTGTGGTCATGTCCAGATTGCTGCACATGATTTGCACGTCTGCTCTGTTTTCTGTTGCCAATATGAGGGGGAGGCAGCTTTGAAGAATACAAGATATGTTTGCACGTTTACATCCTTACACATGACAATAGCCTCTTCATATGCATGTAGCAATGAGGCTCTGATACTCCTTAGTAACATCAGTTCCTGTGGCCTGAGAATCTAAGGCAGTGTCTGTACGTATGTAACTCACTGCACATTCCAGGAAAGGATTGAGAGACTGAGTACAAGTTAACCCCTCATTTATGGATTATTTTGTTTGTATTAAGCTGTTACTTTTCACTTTTCTTGTGAACGAATTCTTCAAGGATCAACCAAACTTCTCCATTCTAATTATGAAGATACTTAAAGCCATTGGTTAAGCTTTTTGTCTGCCACAATTGAGTCATTGTCTTAATCTGAATAACTCCATAAAGTATGGATTGATAATATAGTTTGATTTGAAAAAATGTGAGGGAGGGGTGCTGAAAATATTGATCTAACTTAGACTGCAGCTGTGTTGTGTATTCAACAACCTTTGTAATGAAACTATTTTTAAATTGTTAACAATTGCAATGGAAATTTGTTGCCTTTGCCAATCTGCTGCAATTTTCTTGTATTCTGGCAAAAGCTCCCAATGTGGCTCTGATGGAGGGGTTGTTTAGTAGAATTGTTCATCATGATATATCCTACACTTTCCTAGCAAGTTGGTGGGCAGGTGATCCACATTTGTCCAATTGCACTAACTATAGAATCTCAGCCTTGAGTGGAGTGATCAAACTGAAGATCATCTTAGCTGATTTATTGCATGCGTAATGCCTGAATAATTTGATCATAATTGCCTGTTCCCCCAGCCCTTGGAACTGATTTTGTCCAGCATCAGCCTTGTTCTTCAAATATTTCTTTGATTTTCTGAGCTAACCCTTATATGTCAATAAATTTATTTTCTATTTCTGAGTTAGGTCCTGAGAAACTTTACAACAGTGTAATCACTGATTTGTTTGAAGCATGCACAAAATTCAGAAAACATGGAGGTAGATCTTGTTATACAAGTGTTCCAATTAATGGATTATTTTTTTGGTCAATGGTGACACTGCTAAATGTGTTGTGTCACAGGTGTCATACATGTAAATGTGTGAAAAAGTCAGATCAAGAGAAAACAAGACTCCAAAAAAAATATTAATATTGACAAAAAAATTATATCGTTATGGAAAAGCTGTAGTTGGAAAAGTAACAATAATTTTAAAGAAGAGGAGAACTAAAGCAAGCGCATGTGCATTAAAGAAATGAGAAAAGAGCATAACTTATGCTTCTCCAGGGCCAGAGAGTGAGTGTGTCTTAGTGTGTTCAGGCTGCTCTAACATAAATAGATGGGCTAGCTTACAACCAATAGAAATTTATTCCTCACAGTTCTGGAAGCTGGAAAGTGTAAGATGAAGGTGCTGGCAGATTTGGTGTCTGGTGAGGACCCCGTTTCTGATCCCGAGTGGATGCCTCCTCACTGTGCCCTCTCATGGTCAGGAAGGAGTGCAGGGTGCAGGGAGGAAGGCACTCTATGGATCCTCTTTTATAAGGGCACTGATCTCATTCACCAGGGATCTGTTCTCATGACCTAATCACTTCCAAAGGCTCCACCACCGAAAACCATCACCTGAGTGATTAGGTTTCCAATGTATGAATTTTGGAGGGATATAAACATTCAATGCATAGCAGAGTTGAAATGAAAATATATCTTTAAAAAGAAAGCAAGACCTTGCCAATTAGCTTTTATTTCAACAGAGCAGTCCTCTCTGGAGAATATTTTATCTGTAGGAAAATGTTTAGGATACTATCCAGACAAATGAACACCATGCTGATTCACTTGTTTGAGGTAGGAAACTGGGATGAGTTAAACAGTGTGAAACATTATCATTGTATTAGTGTTATAAAGGCAACCTGAGGAGCTGTTGACATTAACAAAGTAGGGTAGAAAGTTGCATGTTGTGAAGCTTTTCTGTTAATATTTACTCATAATATGGCTTCAAGTCCCTTAAATCTTTTCCTTCAATGATCTACATTAATATGTATTTTATATATAACATTTGTCATATATTTAATACATATATAATATATATCTCTTACAAGTGAGTGACCTTGGGCAAGTTCTTAATTGTTCTGTTCCTTCAACTATAAAATAAAATTAAATATAGTACAGTAGCCCCTTGAATAACACAGTTGTGAACTGCTAGGGTCTACTTATACACAAATGTTTTCAATAAAATTCACACTAAATGTGCCTGCCTCTCTTGCCTCCCCTTCCACCTCTTGCACCTCTGCTGCCCCTGAAACAATAGGACCAATCCCTCCCTCCTCTTCCTCCTCTTCCTCAGCCTACTAAACATGAAGATGATAAGGATGAAGACCTTTACCATGATCCACTTCCACTTGATCAATAGTAAATATATTTTCTCTTCCTGATGATTTTCTTAATGACATTTTCTTTTCTCTGGCTTACTTTATTGTAAGAATATAGTATATAGTATGTATAACATACAAAATATGTATTAATCAACTGTTTATGTTATCAGTAAGGCTCTGGTCAACAGTAGGCTGTTAGTAGTTAAGTCTGGGGGGAGTCAAAAGTTATTTGCAGATTTTTGACAGCACAGGGGATCAGTACCCCTAATCTCCTCATTGTTCAAGGTCACCTTGAACCGTACCTACAACAGTGAGCTGTTGTGGGAATTAAATAAAGTTGCATATGTAAAGTACTTAGTACTCATTTTATTATAAATGATAAATCTGATATTGCATGGTAGAAAATGTCTCTGATCCCTTTATTTTCACTGTAATATTGTGTGATTAAAATTAGTGACAGAAAAATAATTATCACTTCATTAAAATCTTTTTAGTTAAAAAATTGAAACTTTGTATTGTATAGCTCTTGATACAGTAATAGACTGGCCTGATACATACATTCAATCATTCAAATAAGCAATTGTAGGAACTTATTTCATGTTCGGTTCTGTCCTATGTAAACCAGATGCAAAGAAAAAAAACAAGAGCATCTGCTCCAGATGCCTATGAGTCATGGCCCAGTAGCTGAGAAAAAGCCTCAAATGAGGGAATTTAGAAGAAAACATTCTGTATGCTGAGTAACTAAAACTCATGTATGCGACTTGGTGTTTATGAGATTCTTGGCAATGAAAAAAATCAAGCTATTTATCCTAGGAGGACCATTAGGTCTCTATGATACATTTATTGTCCCTTTGAACCATTATTTTAAGTATCAGGAATTGGCATTAAAAATAAAGGTTGACTATATATGTTAGATGAAGAATTACAGTTTTAAGTTCTCAAAACATTATATATAAGTTGTGAGGCAGTTAAAATGAAGTAAGTCCTTGTTGGAACATTTCTATAAAACAAAAACATTTCTACTGTCTTATAAAAATGTATTCATTGATCTGGTTAGTAACACTCTGCCTTTACTGGTTATAGAATATTTTCTCTCTGATTTCACTGACGTCCTTTTAGATCTGTTCCTAGTTCCTAAAAAGGTGCTCATTATGACAGAATGGGTCCAGAGATGGAGATAAACAGAAGGTTTTAACTTGAGTACTTCTGATTGTCTTATTTCTATTCACCAAATTAATTGTTACCCAAATTATATAAACCATATAATCATATCCTTTAGTATTTTTTATTGGATATTTATTAGGCCTTATGGCTAGACACTGTTTTTATCACTATTTGTTTGCTTATTTCTTGGCCAAATAAAATTATAGTCTCTTTCCCTGTGTTTATGGATCTCCATAGTTGATAATGAACTTGGTAGAAGGCAGAGGCCACCATGGAGCTGAAAACATGACATACCTGTTTACCGCCTATGCCTTAAGCTACATTATCCAGGCCTCCCCATCATTATGAGATGCATTTGATATCTATTTAATAAATTTCTTTTCCATTAAATCAGCTAGAGCATATTTTAGTTGATCACCAAGAAAAAATAACTGACATTGAAATAGATATTTTATGTGTTCCTACACTATGCTAGGAACTGTTGACATTACTTAAAACACATTAACAATAAATAACACGTTTCCTATTGACTATTTCAATATTTGTAAAAATTTCTCATCTCCACTGTACTCATACTGAAATGACATAAACTTATTTTAAGCCATTTTTAAAAAATGATTATACATTATAAAAAATTATTTATCATAGGGAACGCCAAAAGCTTTTTTTTTTTTTTCCTTTCCAAATGGTGATGAGTAGGCCAAGCTTTGCTAAAGCTTTGTTAATGAGAAAGGGAAAATTTTTTTCACCCAGTGACGGGTAAAGCATACCCCTTGCTAATAGTGTTACAAGATCTTTTTGGTTTTTTTCAGCAAATTTCCATTGTGGTTCTTCTTAGAAAGAAGGCCAGGAAATTTTTGCAAGAGTTCATTATTTTTCCATCTCTCTCATGAATTTTGAATAGATGAGTGTCTTGTTATGCCATTCAGTTATTCTGAAAAGCTAAAATAAAGTAGACCCTTGGGGTTACTGCAAAAATATACACCCACGGGTTTAGATGTGGAACAATTCTGTGCAGCTTGTATTTTACATTTGCTACTCATTTCCAGAGCCTGACCTCAGCTGATAAACATTTTTCACTTTTAGTTGAAAGTAAAGGAGCTGAAAGAAAGCCAGTCTCATTTGGGGGATGTTATAATGTTATAGTCACAGCTACTTAATGTTCCCAGTGCCTTCCTTCGCACCTAGAAATGTGCGAAGCTACCTTGATAGCGTGCTGGGTAGTGTCAGTTACTTATTAGCATTCTTATCCATGTGTCTTTCTGTCAATAAGAAAATGAAATTTTTCTTGGAAATCATTGATAAAATAGATTTTTCCTCCTAATCACCTTTTAGGTAAAAATGTGTCAGAGTTATGATTACAGGTAGCTGGTCACTTCTCTCTATAACTCATTCTCTCTCTCTCTCTCTCTTTTTCTTTTTTTTTGGCAGGGTGGGGGAGGTCGGGGGGTGGGGAGGAGCAAATTATTCAGCTTCCTTGCAAAGAATTTCTGAATTAGGGCTCAGGTAACATTTTCAGATTCGGAATAGAATCTCAAATACGAAGAAACCAAATCAAGTTCCTGGAAGGGAGAAAAGGGAGATGTTCCTCAAGGCCAGTCCTCTAACTCCCAACACCTCTCACGATGTTCCCCTTAACTTTCCAATTATTTTCTAATTGTGAGAGGAACACTCTGTGAGTATATTAAGGGAGTCTTGGAGAATGCCGCTGTGTCTGCAGCTGCAATACAGGAGAAAAACCAAAGGCTGTGCTAGAGAACTCCAGATTACATTTGGGGCGTGTTTAAAACTGGGATCATTCAATTCGTTGTGCTGTTTAAAATCTGCACTTAACTTATTTTGCAGTGAATCAGTGATTGTAGAAGGAAGAGAAAGACTCTCAAGCAAGACAAGAGTGAAGAGAGGTGATGTTTATAGCAAGCAATTTGGGGAGTTTATATCTTTTGGGGGATATAGAAAAACCATGTTTCAAAAGGCTGTAAATCTCCAAATCACACAAGACCACAGTAGGAAGCCAATTTAGAGTTAGCAAAGGTATCATTCTGGGGTCAGTTTTTATCTAATATCAACTTGATGAGGCAAGGAACAGATGGCATTTAGGATTAACATGACACTTTATGGTGAGAAGGCCACAGAGGTGAACTGTGAAGAATATACACAGCAGATTTCTCCACAGTGAAAAATATTTTTTTGTTGATCACCTCTGGGGTGGGGGAAGTTTATCCACTGAGCAAGGGAAGCAGAAATACAGATGATCAGCAGATTACATTCTAGGAAACAACAAATAAATACTTGAGACCAAAATAAGCTAATTTAAATCATTTCAAAACATAATCGCAGATTATGGAATCCAAGTTAAAGAGATCTCAGAAGGCATGATGGGCTATCCCTATACTTCCACCACAATGATGGGATTTAAATTTAAAATTTAAAAAGACTGATGACATCAAATTTGGGTGAGATTCTAGAGCAAATAGCAGTCTTGTGCTGGAGACAGTGTAAATTGATCTATTTCAGAGATTGTTTGCCATGATCTACTGTCATTGGACATATGCACACTTTATGACCCACAAATTCCACTCCTCAATATACGGTCAAAAGAAATATGTGCACATGGCCTCAAAAGACACGCACAAAAAAACATTTATAATAGCTTGATTTGTAACAGCCCTAACCAATGTGTGTGTGTGTGTGTGTGTGTGTGTGTGTGTGTAGAGGGAGAGAGTGAGAGAGAAGTGGGCATTTGGCAGGCTGAAGACTCAAGAGTGCCAGTGGTGCAGTCTGAAGGCTGGCGGGCTCAGAACCTAAGAAGAGCTGGCATTTCAGTTTGAGTGCGAAGGCAGAAAATGACGCTCTCCCAGCTCCAGGCAGTCAGGCAGGAGTCCATTAGGGAAGACAATTTTCTTTACTCATTCTACCAATTCAAATATTAACTTCAACCAAAAAACAGATTCACCTACAGAAATGTTTGACTAAATATTTGGCATCCTGTGGCCCTGTCAAGTTGACACATAAAATTAACCAACACAATCCCCAAATTGGCAAAGTCCAATAATGAGTCAATTGTTGAATGAATCAGTAAATTATGGTATATTTACATAGCATCTATGGCATATGTTACACAACAATGAAAATAAAAATGCAGCTACACAAACTACGCAAACATATATTCATTCTTTTATTTATAAAATGTTCAAATTGAAACAAATATTAACTAAGAAATTAGAAGATAGGGGAATCTTTATCATTGAGAAAGAGCAAAATTAGTAGTTGGAGGAAGTAATGTGGGCCTTCAGGGATGCTAACAAATTTCTATTTAATGGCAAATATTACTTTGTAATAATTTATCAAAATTATGGTATGTGCATTCTCTGTATGTATGTTAAATGGCAAAAAAATGTTTTAAAATGAAGGCGTAGATGTTACACAGTAAATCTAGGCTAGTGTTCTCATCTTTCAAATGAGGAACTAGAAACTCAGAGATAATTAGATGTTTAAATAAATAAATGACAGCCAAGCCAAGTATGCACATCTCCTGATAAATCTAGAGCTTTTTCACTACAGTTTATAATTCTTATAGAACAATTTGTATTAATTTCCCTGGGCTACTTCAATAATGTACTAACAATCGAGAGACTTAAGACAACAGAAATTTATTGTCACACAGTTCTGGAGGCTAGAAGTCTGGAATCAAGGTGTCCACAGGGCCCTGCTCTCTCTGATGGCTCTAGGGGAAAATCCTTCCTTTCCTCTTTTAGCTTCTGGAGTTTGCCATGAATCCTTCGTGTTTCTCGGCTGGTAGCTGCCTCATCAGTCGCACAACCATCTTCTTCCTGTGTGTCTTCACATTTTCTTTCCTGTGTGTGCTTCTGTCTCTGTGTCCGATGTCTCTTTTTTATAAGGACACCAGTCATATTGGAGTAGGGGTCCACCCTTCTCCAGTATGATCTCGCCTTAACTAATTATATCCACTACAACCCTTTTCCCAAATAAGTCACATTTTGAGTTATAGAGGCTCGGGAATTCAACATATCCTTTTGGGGGGACACAATTTAACCCATAACACAATATGACATTCTCAGTGTAAAACTTTTGAGGTAAATTGGAAAGAGGCTGTTATTGGTGACAAAGCTAAGATTATGGCTCCATGCACCCCATGGAGTGTGCATCTACAGCCTTCATGATGCAGTGTTTGTAACCACTCAGGTACCAGCATTCAAGGATAGTTTCTATGAACACATCCATTATTTGACTTCCTTATAGTCTGTACTAGCTCGATATGTAGATAACACTGTCCAGTCTTTAAAGTTTTATTTACACACACACACACACACACACACACACACACACGGTTGAAGTATCAAACATCACAGAGTCAAAGTATTTCTCTTCTTTGACAGGACTTACCTGTGATTCTAGAATATTCAGAGTCAAGCATCAAGCCATGAAGACATTAATCTAGCACAGGAATAACTCATATGGGGGGGGTTGTGTAGCCTATGGCTTTCACCCAAGTGCATCAGACATTAATAATAGACAACAGAACACCCTTCAACAGAGACCAGACAGATCAAACTCGACACCCCTTCTCAATACCACATTCTAGGTAGCCACACCTAATTGACTGGAGTTGGTATGTAGGCGAAAGTTATGATTAGTGCATATGAAACAGAGTAGGGCAAACCACAGTTTCTGTGATCAACTTAGACAAGTCTGACCTCTGCAGTGTCTTTCACCTTCCGTTTCAGCTCTCTTCTCTTCACACTCTGAGCCTTCTCCTGATGTCTGTGCTTGCCTGTGACTTAATGATTTGTAGTCTGAATAGACTTTGCTCTTCTTGGCTATTAGCCAGGTTCGGTTTGTAACTGCCTCCATTCTCAGCCATCAACTTCTGCCACTTCCAAATTCAATTTCCAATTAAATAATAATATGTACATTATAATCATGACTACTAATGCAAAAATTTATAACCCCAACTGTAGACATATTCTTCAAGTTCTGAGCATTGTTAATTTTGATAATACAGATAGATAGTTCATGTAATGGTTACGGACTTTGGCTCTTGACTTAGATAGCTGACACTCAAATCCTGGCTGTGCCACTTATTCACAGTAAAACATTGAGAAAATAACCTTTCTGGTCTATGCTTCTGTTTATTCATCTGTGAATTGTGGATAAATCAGATAAATCAAAGTGCCTACATCTCAGAGTTGTTGAGATGAATGAATGAGTTAATGCAGAAATGCTGTAAAATAGTGTTTGGTGTATCCAAAGCATTTCATACCACTTAGGTATTTAAATTGTATAATTATGCAAATAAGAATTGTAGATATGATGATTAATCTTGAAGGTTAAACAAAAAAATCAAATCCTACTTGATTCTTTACTATGTGGTGGGGACTATGTTCTTTGTTGGATTTTGGAGATATGCTGCTGTGTTTTGATGGAGATAATAATTTAATGAAAGAAAAAGATAAATAGATCAGAAATTAAAATGAAATATGGTATGTGCTATAATTACTTTATGTTCTACTTATGAGAACATGCTGATATGATACAGCAGGTTTTTTTTTTAACTTGAAAACTATCTATTGTTACTAGGTGTGGTATTTTCTTCATTACTATATGTTAGAGAAGTTAAACCAATGAAGTTATTTTTGCGAAGGCCTGACTGTCTTGTCTTCCTGTCTCTTCTCCCTATTCCATTCCTCTTACAATATACTTTCCCTGAACAGACTATTAGATAGATATTTTCGACTAACACACTTTATAGATGTAGGAGACTCTTTGATATCTGACATTTGATTTCTAAGAAACTTCCTTATAATTGAAAGTTAGGTTGGTGCAATGAGAATTGAATTTGATGTTGGGTTGTGTTAACTCACTTGTGCTTCGAAAAAAACTACTGTATGTGTACACATATTTTAATTAATTTTTATAACAATATAAATTTTAATTTTGAATGTCTTAGTACACATTGTGGGCCAGTTATTTCAAACATGATCTATTTTATCTCATGCTTTAGTTCAGTAATTCTACTTTTCATATTTTCTAAACAACAACAACAGAAACTTTGCTGGACAGTGTCCAAAGTTTTTTTTTTAATTTTAAATTGCTCTCTAGTCCATGAAGCAAATAAGAAGAAAACATCACGGAGGTGTTTTCATTTTTAAACCTGCCTTTGTAACATAATGAAATACATGCATTTTAAAATACTACTCAAGAATTATGAAATCCACAGACCCAGATAGGAAAGTAGGTCCTGGGCTCTAAACTTTACCATTTCATATAAGCCTTGCCATTCATAAATATGAGTTCAGAGTGTCCAGGTGATTTCAGTGTTGAAATAAAGGTCTTATCTTTAAAGTTTAAAGTCCATATTTACTTGCTTCAGGCACTTGATAGAACTGTATGGCAATTCTAAAGAAAGTATAAAATATCAGTGTTGTGGGCTAATGTTCAGAAACATTTCAATACACCCCACTAGGTCTAACTCTATGTTAAAGAGTCAATTCTAATTTCTTAACAAAAGACATGTATCTGTGGTTAATGTAATGTGAAAAGAATTTTTAAATTGTCATTTCTTCTTCCATGTCACCTCCAGAGAAGCCCGGAATAAAACTCTCCTCAGGATATTAAAAGAGGACATGTTGTGGAGCCATGAATATTGTTAGGGAGGAAAGATTTCTTTTCCACATCCAACACCAGGTACATTACTGAGGCACCTATAACAAAAGACAGATTAACAAGAAAAAAAGCATACAAATTTATTTAATATAAGTTCTACATGGTACAGGAGGCTTCAGAAAAGAAGACTCAAAGAAACAGAGAAACATGGGCTTTTAAGCTTAGGTTTGATCTAAAGTGGACAGTTCTGGGGAAGAAGGACAGAACAAAAGGTCTATGATCCAATAGTAATAAACTTGCTATGGTCATTTGTTCAGATTCTTCTCTGTGTCTTCAGAGATAAGAATATTTCTTTCTTCCAGAAAAGGTACCTCTAGAATAAGGGTCTTATGACCCTTCAGTGGAGAAGGGTGGGGAGAAGATGGAAAAGTAGGCTTCTTCATTCTCCTGTTTTCCAAAATGCCCCCAGGTACCATATTTTGGGATAGTGTGTCCTGAACCCCATCAATATATAAATAAGTCAAATTTCTTCCTTTTAACAAAATAAATTATGCAACTAGAAAATGAGTTCACTACATTCCATCCCTTAATTATTTTACTCGAATATCTTCAGCATCCCCTTCTGATGCTGATCTGAGCCTTAGCTATCTGTAAACTTAGCTCTCTGTAAACTTTCCTTGCATAGTTCAAACAACAGATGCTGACCTTTAAAGTCTGTCGTGACATATGACCAAAAGTAAGGCAGTTAGGGGAAGAAGGGCAGACCTTAGTTTACTTCCTATTCCTATTTTACACTTGCATGAGGCTATTATAAAAAGCACAGTCTCTTACCCCTCTTTTGTTTAAGAGACTGATCTCTCTGTAGCAGAATGTGTGATTTCCACCATGAAGAGTTATAAGTTTATTGCCAAAGTGTGTGTTTGCTGAGCAATTTCAGGTATCACCTGTGCTATTTTCAATTTTAATTCAAGTTACAGACAGAAGATCTCGAGTCAACAATTAGAAATACAGATGTGTTGTTAGTATAAACAATACAAGATGACATTAAATATCCATTATAAGGAAGAAGTAACATTGGGCACAAATATAGTTTGTGAAGTCTTACGTAAGTAAAGGTGAAACATAGGTCATCAATGTTTTTGTCATGTGGAATGAAATTCTGCATGTTATTATGTTGAACATGATAAAGAGTTGTGTTATTAGACTGAAGATACTTGAGTTCACCCTGGATTCACCCAAGCTTTCAATCAGGTTTGTATTATTGCCATCACTGAAGCATGAAAGCATCATTGAAGGCTTCAAAACAACCAAGAATCTCCAAGAATATCAAATGATGTTTACACTTGCATTATTTTCTTTAATAGTTAGCAATTTGTAGACTAAATAAAATTGATTTCAGATATTATAACATTATCATGAATCAGTAGCTTGGCAATGCCACTATCAACTGAGGAATCACAAGGTTCATAAATTTGGAGAGGAGAACTTTATTTTTTTTTTTTCAGAAGGAAATGTTCATTTATTTAAAAAGTCATATTTTTATAATATAAGTGATACATGCATTTTGTAGGAAAAAATTAAATAAAGGAAAGTACAAAGAAGAAACCAAAAGAGTTGTTTAGAGTCTCATTATCTAGATTTAAGCATATTAACATTTTGGTGAATATCACTTCTATATTCCTTTTGTACATGTAGTCTTAAAATTGGAATCATCATACCCTTCTGCAACCTACTTTTCATTTAACAACGTACCAAGAATATCATCGCATGCCATTATATATTTTTCAAAAACATGATCTTTTTTTTTTCTTTTTATCAACTCATCTTTATTAATGATTTTCAAATCATTCAACTTATTTTTCTTTTCTTTTTTTCTAACAGTATATCTTGTTAGGTACAGTATGTCCTCATAATGTATACATTATTTCTTGTACAATGATATGAAATAATATGGGAAATATTGATGATAAATTATTAAGTGAACAGTGCAAGTTAAAAACAATAGTTTCATATTTTTTTCCCCACCCCCCCTTTCCCGAGTCAGCACCTTCAAGTGTTACCACTCCCCAAACGGTGCGCAATGCACTCATTGTGTAGGCATACCCCCATCCCCTCCCCCACCCCCCACCTCAGTCTGATGTCCAATTGGTGTCGTTTCCGGATTTGTATTTAGGTGATGATCAGGGAAACCAATTTTCTGGTGAGTACATGTGATGCTTGTTTTTCCATTCTTGGGATACTTCACTTAATATAATGGGTTCCAACTCTCTCCAGGAGAACCATAGAGATGTCGTATCTTCATCATTCCTTATAGCTGAGTAATATTCCATGGTATACATATACCACAGTTTACTAATCCAATCATGTATTGATGGGCATTTGGGTTGTTTCCACATCTTTGCTATTGTGAATTGTGCTGCTATAAACATTTGGGTACACGTGCCTTTGTTACAGAATGACCTTTTTTCCTTTGGGTATATGCCCAGTAATGGGATTGCTGGGTCAAATGGCAGGTCTACTTGAATCTGTTTAAGATACCTCCATAATGCTTTCCACAGGGGTTGCACTAGTTTGCAGTCCCACCAGCAGTGTATTAGTGTTCCTGTCTCTCCACACCCACGCCAACATGTGTTGTTTTGGGTTTTTTTGATAAAGGCCATTCTCACTGGGGTTAAGTGATATCTCATTGTGGTTTTGATTTGCATTTCCCTGATGATTAGAGATGTTGAACACTTTTTCATATGTTTGTTAGCCATTTTTATATCTTCTTTTGAAAAATTTCTATTCATGTCCTTTGCCCACTTTTTGATAGGGTTGCTTGATTTTTTCTTGCTGATTTTCCTGAGTTCTAAATAGATTCTTGTTATCAGTCCTTTATCTGATGTGTAGTATGCAAAAATTTTTTCCCATTCTGTAGGTGGTCTGTTTATTCTCTGGACTGTTTCTTTGGCTGTGCAGAAGCTTTTTAATTTAATCATGTCCCATTCATTTATTTTTGTTGCTGCTGTGATTGCCTTGGGGGTCTTCCTCATAAATTCTTTGCCTAGGCCAATGTCTGTAAGAGTCTTTCCTACATTTTCTTCTAGAATTCTGATTGTATCACGCCTAAGGTTTAAGTCTGTTATCCACCGTGATTGGATTTTTGTGAGAGGTGAAAGCTGTGGGTCCTGTTTCAGTCTTCTACAAGTGGCTAACCAATTCTCCCAGCACCATTTGTTGAATAGGGATTCTTGTCCCCAGAGTATATTCTTTCCCGCTTTGTCAAAAATTAGGTGACTATATGAGGATGGTTCTATATTTGGATTTTCTGTTGTGTTCCACTGGTCTGTGTCCCTGCACTTGTGCCAATACCAGGCTGTTTTAAGAACCACGGCCTTGTAGTATAGTTTGAGGTCTGGCAAATTAATACCTCCCATTTTGTTTTTGTTGCTTAAAATTGCTTTTGCTATACGGGGTCTTCTTTGATTCCATACAAAGTGTATAATTATTTTCTCTATGTCTGTAAAGAATGATGTTGGTAATTTAATAGGGATTGCATTGAATCTGTAGATCACTTTGGGTAGTATAGACATTTTAACAATGTTGATTCTTCCCATCCACGAGCATGGTATATTTTTCCATCTATTTGCAAGTTCTGCTATTTCTTTTCTCAGTGTTTCATAGTTTTCCTTATAGAGGTCCTTTACCTCTTTAGTTAGATATATACCTAGATATTTTATTTTCTTTGTTCCTATTTTGAAGGGTATTGAGTCTTTAATTTGGTTTTCCGATCGACTGTTATTGGCATATATAAATGCCTCTGATTTGTGTATATTAATTTTGTAGCCTGAGACTTTGCTGTATTCGTTAATCAATCCAGGAGTCTCTTGGTTGAATCCTGGGGGTTTTCCAGATATAACATCATATCATCAGCAAAAAGTGAGAGTTTGATCTCTTCCTTCCCTATTTGGACTCCCTTGATTCTGCTCTCTTGCCTGATAGCTCTCACAAGGACTTCCAATACTATGTTGAAAAGTAATGGAGACAATGGGCAGCCCTGTCTGGTTCCAGTTCTAAGTGGGAGTGCTTTCAGTTTTTCCCCATTCAGTATGATGTTGGCTGTGGGTTTGTCATATATGGCTTGTATCATTTTTAGGTAGGTTCCATCAATGCCTATTTTGTTAAGCGTTTTTATCATAAAAGGGTGTTGAATTTTGTCAAATGCTTTTTCTGCATCTAATGAGAGTATCATATGGTTTTTGTTTTTGCTTCTATTTATGTGGTGAATTACATTTATAGATTTACATATGTTGAACCACCCCTGCATCTCGGGGATGAAGCCCACTTGGTCGTGGTGGATTACTTTTTTGATAAGTACTTGGATTCGATTTGCTAGTATTTTATTGAAAATTTTTGCATCTATATTCATGAGGGAAATTGGTCTGCAGTTCTCTATTTTTGTTGTGTCCTTTCCAGGTTTTGGTATTAATGTTATATTGGCTTGGTAGAACGTGTTAGGGAGAACTCCATCCTTCTCAATATTGGAGAATAGTTTATGTAGGATGGGCACCAGTTCTTCTTTGTATGTATGGTAAAATTCAGGTGTGAACCCATCTGGACCAGGGCTTTTCTTTTTGGGAAGGTTTTTTATTGCTGTTTCGATTTCAGTTCTTGATATTGGTCTGTTCAGGTACTCTATTTCTTCCTGATTGAGCCTGGGAAGACTATGTGTTTCTAAAAATTTGTCCATTTCCTCCACGTTCTCCAGTTTGTGTGCATAAAGATTTTTGTAGAATTCATAGATGATATCTTTTATCTCTGTAGCATCGGTTGTGATTTCTCCTTTCGTGTTCCTAATGGAGGTTATTGGAGATTTTAGTTTTGTGCTCTTGGTTAGTCTAGCCAGGGGTGTGTCTATTTTGTTTATCTTTTCAAAGAACCAACTTTTTGTTTTATTAATTTCCCTTATAGTTTCTTTGTTGTCCTTTTCATTTAGTTCTGATTTGATCTTAGTAATTTCTTGCCTTCTGCTGGGTTTGGGATCGTTCTGTTCTTCTTTCTCCAGCTCTTTGAGTCTATTCGTTAGGTTGTCTATTTGCATGTTTTCTGTCTTTTTGATATAGGCATTTATGGATATGAATTTTCCTCTCAGGACTGCTTTAGCTGCATTCCATAGATTTTGATACGTTGTATCTCCATTGCCATTTAATTCAAAGAAATTTTTGATTTCCATCTTGATTTCTTCTTTTATAGAATAATTATTCAGGAGAAGGTTATTTAGCTTCCATGACTTTGAGTAAGAGTGAGGGTTTCTGTTTGTGATCATTGTTACTTTTATTCCGCTGTGATCTGAGAAGATGCATGGTATAATTTCTATTTTTTTGAATTTTTGAAGACATGATTTATGTCCTAGGACATGGTCAATCTTAGAGAATGTCCCGTGAGCTGATGAGAAGAATGTATATTCTGTGGACTTTGGGTAGAATGTCCTATATGTCAGCCATGCCCATTTGTTCTAGCATTCTATTGAGGTCCATTATGTCTTTGTTTATTTTCTGTTTAGAGGATCTGTCCTGTACTGTCAGTGGGGTGTTAAAGTCTCCAGCTATTACAGTATTGTTATCTATCATTTGGTTGAGATCTAGTAGGGTTTGCTTTATGAATCTAGGTGCACCTACGTTGGGTGCATATATATTGAGTATAGTCATGGCTTCTTGATGAATTGTGCCTTTAATCAGTATGTAGTAGCCGTCTTTGTCTTTTATTATTTTTGTTGGTTTGAAAGCTAAGTTATTGGAAATTAAGATTGCCACACCAGCTTTCTTTTGGTTACCATTTGCTTGAAATATCGATTTCCATCCTTTTATTTTCAGTCTAAATGCATCTTTGCAGGTTAGGTGAGTTTCTTGAAGACAGCAGATACTTGGATTGTATTTTTTTATCCATTGGGCCAGTCTATGTCTCTTGAGCGGGGAGTTCAAGCCATTCACATTTATTGAGAAAACTGATAAGTGAGACAGTTTTTTGTTCAGCTTGTTGGGTAGAACTTCATTGTGATGTTTTCTCTCCTGGGCCATTGTGGTATCTGGAATTTGATCTTTAGCTCTTGAGTAGTTTTACATTCGTGGATCTTTCTTGTGCTGATCCGTGTGTAAATTCTCTTTTGAGTACTTCTTGGAGGGCTGGTATTGTCTTGGTGAATTCTCTCAACCTTTGTTTATCTGAGAATGTCTTGATTTCTCCTTCGTATAGAAAACTTAGCTTAGCTGGGTACAAGATTCTAGGCTGGGCATTATTCTGTTTCAGAAGCGTGAAAATGGGGCCCCAACCTCTTCTTGCTTGTAAGGTTTCAGCTGAGAAATCTGGCATAATTCTGATGGGTTTTCCTTTGTAAGTTACTTGTTTCTTTCTCCTTACAGCTCGGAGAAGTGACTCTTTAGTGGATATTTTGGTCAGCCTGATGACTACGTGGCGTGGTGTTTTCCTATTTGCTATGAATCTCCCAGGGGTCCTTTGAGCTTCTTGGATCTGTATGTCTAGAGTATTGGCAAGGCCTGGAAAATTTTCCTCGATTATGTCTTCAAATAGCTTGTCCAACCCTTGCTTATTATCTTCTTCACCCTCAGGAATGCCAATAACTCTCAAGTTAGGTTTCTTCACATAATCCCACATTTCTTGAAGACTCAGATCATTTCTCTTACTTTTTTGATCTATCTCTGTGACTGACTTATTTAGTTGGAAGGAGTTATCTTCAATTTCTGAGATTCTTTCCTCTGTTTGATCTACCCTGCTCTTGAGACTTTCCACAGTGTTTTGTAGCTCTCTGAGTGAATTCTTCACTTCTAGGAGTTCAGTTTGGTTTTTCTTCAATATTTCAATTTCTTTAGTGAATTTTTCCTCCAAATCCTGTATTTTTTGTGTGTTTTCCTTGTGTTGTTTATCCATTGATTCTTGTATATTATTCAGCTTGTTTATAATCCATAATTGGAATTCTTCCTGTGACATGTTGGTGTTTTGAGTCTGGTTTGTGTCAAATGGTTGGGAGCTGGTATTTCTCTTTGGGGATGAGCTTTCCATTTGATTCTTTGTGCTCTCCGTGTTTTTTCGCTGGCCCTTCCCATCTAGATTTATCGTTGGATGTTTACTTATAGATTTAGTCTGGTTAACAGGACTCTTTGTGCTCTATTCTTAGGCTGTGAAACAGTCTATGTATGTTGCTTCTTTTGGCAAGAGGGGGAGACTGTTGTATATTGTTTAGAGATTTTTCTGTTTCCGTTGGGGGACTGCTTCCGATGGGTCCAATCCTAGAGGACTGGAGTGATCCAAGACCGCTTTGGTGAGTTAAAACACTGTGTTGTGGTCTTTCAGAAAGCAGGCAGGGTCCACACTAATAGTAGACCGAAATTCTCTTTGTTTGTTTGTTTCCCTTTGGTTCTTCCTCTATAGGGGAGGTTTCTGACTCTATCTGCAGGCAAGATACTAGCTATGGGGAGAGGACGGTGACCTCGCTTGCTCAGCGCCCCAGTTGCTGTAGCTCCCACGGGCAAAAGTCTGTCTTGGCCCAATGTCCCCAGGGATCAGGTTCCACACTCTCGCTTCTGGAGAAGTATTCAGTGTTTACACTTGGGCGAGGATCCTATATAAGGTCCGTGGACCAGGGGAGAGGGCCGTCCAGGGAGCCTCTTGGTACCCTATTGCTCCGCAGTGACTTGGCTGTGGGCCCTAGAATGGCGATTGCGTGCCCGCAGATCTCCGGCCCTGGGGGTGACTGCTCAGGATCCGGTATGTACCAGAGCCAGGGACCTGGCCCATTCCGAAGCTCACCGTGGGTCCCCAGTTAGAAGGCAAAAAGAGAGGAGAAAGAGAAGGAAAAAAAAAAAAAAGAAAAAAGAAAAGGAAAGAAAGAAAAGAAAGAGGAGAAAACGAAAGAGAAAAGGAAAAAAAGAAGAAAAAGAAAGAAAGAAAAAGAAAAAAAAAAAGGAAACGCAAAAAGCCAAACCAAAAACCACCAAAAACGCCAACAAAAATGAACAAAAACAAACTACATAGCACCTCACCACACCGCAAGGCAGAAAGATACACAAATCTGAAGTATATAATTCAGGGACTCAATGTTTTTTTGTTTGTTTGTTTTACGCCTTAGCACAGCTCCGCCCCTTCACTTCCGCTCGGCTGGGTCCGGAGCGGCCATTAGATGATTTTGTTTTACGCCTTAGCACAGCTCCGCCCCTTCACGCCCGCCCGGCTGGGTCCCGGGCGGTTTCGCAGTGGATTTCAAGATGGCGTCTGCGTGCCTGCACGTCTCCGAGGGTGGTGGGGATCCAACGTCCATGCTCAAAAAGGCGCGGCAGCCAGAGGCCCAGAGGGCAAAGATGCCCGCCGAGGCTGTCCGGCTCGTGAGCCGCCAGAAAAAAAAGAAAAAGAGAAGAAAAGGAAGAAAAGAAAAGAAAAAAAAAAACACACACAAAAAAAACACAAACAAACAAAACCCAGAAGAAATTTACCAAGAATAAAATATACAGTTCGGCGAGCCTATTCTTCTTGTTCGTGTTGATTTTTTTTTTTTTTTTTTTTTGCCTTAGCGCTGCTCTGCCCCTTCACCCCGAGCGCGGCCCCGGCATATCCCGCACTCCTGGCGTTGGTTCAGAGACCAGCGGAGGGCGCCGGGCAGAGAGAGCCGCTGGGCACTTTTTGGCTCCCGAGCGATTTCGCCCTCGCTTTCAAGATGGCGCCTGCCGAGCTCCAGGGCTGGAGGGGACCGGCTCCCCGGCAGGCAGAGACCGCCACTGCCCGGGGGCTGGCGAGCAAGGACACGCACCAGGGGTGACCAGCTGGAGAACCGCCAAAAAAGGCAGCACGGGCAGAAAGAGCCGCTGGGCACTTTTTGGCTCCCGAGCCGTTTCGCCCTCGCTTTCAAGATGGCGCCTGCCGAGCTCCGGGGCTGGAGGGGACCGGCTCCCCGGCAGGCAGAGACCGCCACTGCCCAGGGGCTGGCCAGCAAGGACACGCACCGGGGGTGACCGGCTGGAGAACTGCCGAAAAAGGCAGCACGGGGTACGACGCTATTTGCTGTCCGAGAGTCTTTTGTGTTTTTCCGCCCTGGTGCAGATCCATCCCTCCTCGCCAAGCGCTGTCTCAGCTGAGATCCCCCAGGTTCTAAGGTAATTTCGCAAAAACGCCTCCTGTCTCCAATGCGCCACGTATCCCTCAGTGATTCTGTGCTGGCCTGGGTCAGGGCTCTATTCAATTGGGAGCGGAGGGCTAGCCGCTTTCCCGAGAGGCTGCACCCACCCCGGCTGGGGGCGGGTGTATCCGACCCGCGCTCCGCTGGCTAGTGTCTGTCCCGCGTTCCCAATTTTCGTTCACCTCAGACCTCACTCGCTCTGTTTGTCCCACGCTGATTCTCCGTGGATTCACACCGCTGTTCCTGTGTGGGAGCGGTCTTCTAGCGTTGTGGCAGGTCCGGATCGATGCCTTCCTTCCCGGGAGCGCAGATTCAGGCCGTCACCACCACTCCGCCATCTTTGAAGAGCCAAGAACTTTATTTTTTATAAAGGGTTACAACTGGCAGTCTGGCCAGCCTGACAGGCTGTGAAGCTTAGCCTCTTGCAGACACCAGAAGCAAGCACTTCGAGGGAGGGAAGCATGAGATAGGAATTTATGCTGAATGGGTCAGGTAAATATACATATTCAATAAGTTATAAGAGGAGCTATAAATATTCATGAAGGGGCAAAAACATGTATGCCATGTTCACTTTGGGATGGAGAATTCACATTTAAATTCATTGACATTAGCCTTCATACATCAAAAGGTAAAGCAGATGAGATAATGGTACTCAGTGTGCAGCCTCTATAAACTGGCCAGAACCACTCCATGGTTAGTGATCTCTTATCAGGAATAAGGCAAGTCAGCTGCTGTGTCAAAATCCCCAGAAGGGAAGGAAGTCTGGCATCTCTTTTGAGAGGGCTGATTTCTGTTTTACCCTTAGGAAAGAAAGTCTAATTAATGGTGGTTAGCAAGGGAGAGGGTATAAGGAGGCATGTCTGACCTTCCCTCCCATCATGGCTAGAAACTCAGTTTTTAAGGTTTCTCTGGGGTCCTCTTGGCCAAAAGGGGATTTGGATTTTACTTTTATTTCTCACCACCCTTGGTGAAAGATTGTAAATATTCCAACTTATTTTTGGCAAACACAACATTGAATCAGTGTAACACAAATTTTAAAAAATAACATAGCACACATTTTAGGGCTTTCTATGATATATTCTTCTTTACTAGTATTCTTAATACACACATATTTTATCTAAGGTAATTCTCTTTTTCTATTTAGATCTCTTTTAAAACTGTACAAAAGGGAAAATAGTAAATTTTTGTTTTGTCATGTTTTCATAATTTCTATAAATGCTATATTTCTATACAAACATCAGATACCATCAGAAAATGAGATATATAGGGAATCCATTCAGAGACAAAGATCTTGAAAGCTCTGAAACTATAGAAAGAGTATGTAGATTTGAGTGTTCGGTAAACAACAAAAAAGAGCAACGGATATATGAGAGTGATCTGCACAAACTAAAACTTGCAAAGAGAGGAGTTTAGAGTCATTGTAAGTATGGAAAGACTTCAGAACTGCAATCAGTGGGTCTAAGAACCGCTGGGGCTCAGAAACTGATACTTCAAGGTATGGCACTTTGACATGCTGAAATGAAGAAGCCTAAAGGTCTCTCTGATCTTGCTCCCCACTCCTGTCTCTCAATCCTCTGTCTCTCCCAAAGCACAGGATGAAGTTGTTCTCTGAAGTTCCCTTAACTGCCTAAGGTCTGGACTTACCAAAAAAAGAAATCAATTACCTCTGATCCCTGCCCTGAGGTTTTATTAACTAAACTCATATCACAGCAAGAAACACTTAAGTCTGTTGATAAACCTAGAAAGACTTTTGTCACAAACCATTGTTTGCTCTGTGGGCCCAACAGACTTTGTCTCAAAGCCATTGTATGGTCTTCGAGCCCATTTCGAATTCCCTTAAAAAATTATATACTATCTCCTTAAAATCATCCACATTTCCCTATTTCCCTTTTCCCTAAAAAAGAAGGCTATAGTTTATAAGATATAAAGAAGGCAGATGCTTATAAGCATCTGTACTCTAATAGAGGTGGTGGGTAATTGTTCTCTGATTTTCCCTGTGCACACTAATATATTTGTATGGCATTTCTCCTATAAATCTGCCTTTTGTGAGTTTTGTTTGTTTGTTTTGTTTTTTAGCAAATCTTCAGAATGAGAAGGGGAAGTTTTCTCTGTGCCTCTACAGAAACTTGTGATGAATAAAGCTCTCTGGAAATGTCATGTGCTGCCTTATTAGGTACAGTCCCCTGTCACTAGAAAAATTCAAATAGATGTTAAATATCAATAATTCAAGCTGTGTAATGTCTAAGGGGTCTTCTAACTCTCATGTCCTATGCTTTCATAAGCTGAGTCTAGGATCTGTGGTGCAAAATCACCATCCAATTTAAGCAAATGGATAAATCATATTAAAATGGTTAAAACTAAAATGATTTTAAAAAATCATTCCATTTTGCTATCAAATAGACACCCATGAATAAAGAGACATTTACACCTCTTCCTTTTCCCTTTCTTAACTCTCTAGAAAAAGACAAGAGAAAGGTTTGTTCTATAGAGTAAAGAGCTGGTCATCATGATGCCCACAGGTAATTCAAGACTCATCATCAAGGTGGTTTCAAGCAACAGCGTCATTTAGAAGCTTTTCTCATCCTTTGCTTCTCTTCGTAGGTCTCAGATACAACCTTTGGAAACCTACTTTGCTAAATGTGGCATCCAGTTGAGAAAAATCTGCCTTCCATGAGGTAAGCACCAATGTAAAAATGGCCCATATTATATGATTTTATTAGTGGGATATCTAAGGATTAAAATAAGCCTACCATACAGGGACAGTCGTCTCACATATTTTAAAAATCACTTTAATATAGGCTTTTGGTTTCACCTATAGTCTCTCTGGAGAGCTAATGCTTGACAATTACATCATATTGTGTAGAAATCCATCAGAAGAATCTTGGGATTACATTATTTTCATATTTGTTTTTTTATTTTTTAAAGTATCTTAGAAAATAGTGAAGAGTAATGCCCAGTGAAATGACTAAAAGACAATAATAATACACTGCATGTAATGCATGATGAATAGGGTTGCTTTTATCTCCTGACTTTTAAAAATGTGGCTATGCCTTCTATAGTGATTCTTTGAAATTCACCACCTCTTCACATCTTCTCAGAGGTTTTTCATTAGGTAGAGAAGAAATACATATGTGAAACAGGAAGGATAAAGACTGAGCTAAAAAAAAAAATTTAGAACCAACATAAGCCAATATTTGCGTGGGTGGATTTACTATATTTAATAAGAACAATTAGTTCTTTCAAATTGTTTCCAGGAATTCTTTATATTCCAAGATAAATTACTGTCTAGGCAAGAGCTGTTGTGTTTTTTAACCAATAACATGCTTTATTGTGTTATCAGTTTAAACATGGTGTTTAATATTTTTTAAATGACAACATTGTTTCAAGCATCACAATTAAAAAGCCCTTCAGAACACCACAAAAAAATCATCAGTCTAGGAGGGTATATTTTTGTATAATTGATGATAAGTGTGTAATGATGTAGTAAGCTGGCAATTAGGCATAATTTGCTTATGCAAGTGAGCTGAAAAAAATGGGGATCAATATTCAATCTACACCTATGTGAGAAGCAATTAGTTTAATTGATGGGGGAGAAAACCCTCAACAATGGCTAATTACGCCAGAATGACCTGAAACACTCATGTAAATTAGTAGAATTAATTATACATGAATGATTTGATTATATAAATCATGTTTAAAACCTTGAAGTTTCTATACTTAGGCATTCATAAAATGTAGTGGAAAAGGTGGTTTAATGACATAATGGATGCAGTTTCGAGAGTAATCATCAGGCTTGCCTACAATCTATTGTTACAACTCCATCTCAAAATAGACAATAGAAAATATGAAAAAATACATGCCATAGTTTCTTACTTAGGTATAATTGTTTAACAAAGAAACATTTATTCAATAAAACACTAATTTGTATAATTATTATTTTTCTCCCAGGTTCTACTTAGTGTCTACAGGAATTATTGAGAAGCTTGTAACACTTCACATTTCTTTCAAAGGGAAAACTCAAACACTTTGGTTTACTTATCACCAGCTCTGGATTTTGTTTATGAAGCAGATAAAGATTTATTCTGTTCTTAGTCTACATTCTGTTCTTTATCTATCCATGCCATTCTCATCATTACTTACACAAAGGAAGCAGAGTTTCGTGAGTATCTGAAAACAGCATACTTGTTATCCACCTAAAATTAATTTTAATTCTGGATTGATCATCATTACCAGAATGTCAATCTATTACCTAAATACGTATGGATTCTCAGCCTGACTTTATTGAACTCCAAGCAACAGGACTAAATTTAAATAAATTAGGAACAATGCCACAAACAAAAGCAAGTACTTGTGTCTGACTTCATTTTCAGATGTAAAGTTATAAAGCTGAGGTCCTGTTGAAACAGCAATTTGTTTCAGCTGAAATTGTCTCTGGCATATATAGATAATATTTTTAGGAAGAAAATCACACACACATACAAAAGACAGATGATATCCTAACTGATTCTGCCTATTTTGATAGGCACTCCACTTTATGGAATATCTTCCAATTTATCTAAATACTTTTTTCTATTGAAAGTCAATATACACCCCTCACATGATTAATTTTCTTGTAAGCTTGCCTTCACAGTGTCACTTGAGTTTTATTCTAAGATATGCCTAAATGTTTTCAACTATTTTAAATTTGTGTTACTCTACTCCCAATCCATCAATGGCTTCTATAAAACCTGTTTTTTAAAAAAAAATTTCAAAATATTAAGGTGATACAAATTTTTGTTAACATGGATGAATTGTATAATGCTGAACTTAAGGCTTTTAATGTGCCTGTCACCAGAGGAGTGTAGTACATACATTGTACCCGATAGGTATGTTTTTATCCCCACCCCCCTGTCAGCCTCTCCCTTCTCAGTTTCCAATGTCCTTTACACCACCATGTGACGGGGTAAAACCTTGTTTTTAAGCTTGCAACTCTGGTCTTCATCTTTGCCTTCTACATCATTGCTTTATCCTTATGTAAGTCAGCTCTGTGGTGTTGTGCAGTGTCATAATACAATGTTATTAGCATGCTATGAGGGCTCTGCACACATTCTCACAAATTATAGAAAGGCGTTAAGCATGAATCTTCAGGATGTCCAAGTGCATTTTACAACAGTGCTGATAACACTCTGAGCTATATTACATTTTTGTTCTGAACGGGAGCCCCTCAGAGAGGAGGTAAAAAGTTATCTGCTGTCAAAAAGCCTTGATGTGTTTCCTGTCATGAAAGTTTCACACTTGAAAACTCAACACGGTTTTTGTATGGAATATTCTGACCTCCAGAGAATGAACAAGTAGGAACACAAATAATAAAAAGCACTAGGCTCCAAGCTCTGCTAGTGGCTCCTGATCATCACTGGTTATTGAACCCATAAAACTTGCAGTTAGTAACCTTGTGATTCACCAGAGACATGTGTAATCTGAACCTTGGAGGGTGACCAGGAGCAAAAGTTCCTTATCCAAGCAGTGCAATAAGAATTTCAAATTTTGATTTCCTTCTGAAATTTTGTTGGGAGTCAACAGGTTTGAAATAATTCATTTTATGTATTTCATGGTAAGTGTATATTTTTAACGTACTTTTATTTTGATTTTATAGTATTGTCTTTACCACAACTATATGACATGAGCACAGCATTGTATATGTGCACTGTTGAGTCATAGATGAAAAAAGAAAATAAAATCTAGGCTGGGAAAATGACTTTCTTAAGTCACATAGAATATTGGTCCCAGAACTGAGATTAATTTAGGACACCTTTCTTCTGGGTGTGGACATTGCCTGCTAGAAAGGGCTTCACTTCTAGAAGGTTGGTATGATTTGTTTGGCTCAGCAAGCAGAGTTCCACAATCAATGTCTCTGCATCAATGCCAGGTCCTCAATATAAAGCTCACACAAAAGATATTGAACCCTTCCAATCTTTAGAATAATCGATTTCTAAATTATAGGAGTTCAGAATTTAGAAGAAGGAAGAGATCTCAAAGGATGTCTAGGCCTTGGCTGGACACTGGAATCCCCTGGGAAGCTGTAAATATTAATACCTGGATTCCACCCATAGAGATTCTGATTTAATTGGTCGGGAGTGCAGCCTGAACATCAGGATTTTTTAAATTTCTCCAGGTGATTTATTTGTACAGCCAAGGTCAGAGCCACTGATCTAGAGGCAGAATTGCAGGAGTTATAAACTTACATGCCAATAGGAGCCAGAAAGATCACGTAAAAGAGGAAAGTAAGATAGGTATAAGAAAAATAACATAGCTGTCTCAGTCTACTGTCAATTTTCCTACTTTTGATTTAGGGATGGGTAAAAGAAATATTGTTCCACTACAAATAAAAAAAATAGTGCAAGCTCTATGACAAATGGTAATTGACACTTATACTTTGTGTTGAGAGGTAATGGGGAATGTTGGAGATTGCATTTAAATAGAGAATGCATGATCATCTTAAGGGGAAAATGTTCTTAAAGTCCAGCTAAATTTGGGCAGAGTGTAAGATCTACTGTTTTTTTGTAAGCAATTATGAAAATTATTTTTATGCAAAATTGTTTGATGTTTAAATGTTGATTTTTTTTTTTAAAAAACAAAGTATATATCAAAGAAAATATACCTTTGGGTCAGATGTGATCAATGGGCTAACAATCTGTGGCCTCTTGATTGAAATGGTGACTATGAGCTTAGCTCCTGACTCAGACAAATATAAGTTGAAATCCTAACAACACCCTTTACATGGGACAATTTTTAAAACTCTCTTTGGATCTCATCTGAAAAATGGGAATAATACAATTTAATTCATAGAGATATTTTAAATCTTAAATGAGATAATTCATGTAAGGAGTTCAGCAAAGTGCTTGATATGTAGGAAGTATGCAATAAATACTGGTATTATTGTGAAGCCAACACATTTCTCTGTGTTATAAATGGCATAAATAATTCCATATGAGTATTAAGTCTTACCTTAAGGTCATGGGACAAAGTAGAGACAGAGATAGAACTAAAAATGAGGAGTTCTGGCTCCTGGTTTGATATGATAGCTTATAATCAATGTTTGATCACAAATTGTGAATAAATTTACTAGAAATCCTCATCTATTCATACATATCTATATTTGAGACAAGGAAGATTCCAGGTTTTACAAAATATTGGGCTGGTGTTGGATTAGTTTCATGGTTCTTTTTGTATCAAATCCAAACGTTGCATAGTTTCTAAGGCTCTGCAAAATTCAAACCCACCTGAAGTACTAATTTTCATTTCTTCATGTTGAGGAGTACAATTATCACTTGAAAGATACATTGAACTTCTTAATACCAGTGCCTGTGAATGTGAACTTATTTCAGAACAGTCTTTGCATATGAAATCAAGTTAAGATGAGGTCATGCTGGATTAGAGAGAGCCCTAATCCAATAATTTGTGTCCTTATAGGAAGAGGACATTTGGACACAGAGAGAGACACACAGAGGGAAGAGGGTCATATGAAGATAGAGGTCCATGTTGGAGTCTATGCTGCTATACTCCGATAAACATCAAGAAGCTACAAAGAGTCAAGGAGGGATCATCATGTCCCTAGAGACTTCAGAGGGAGCAAGGTTCTGCTAACACCTTGATTTCAGACTGCTAGTCTCCAGAACTATGAGAAAATAAATTTTTGTTGTTTCAAGTCATCCAGTTTATGGTAATTCCTAGGGCAGCCCCAGAAAACTAACACAACACTCCAATTCTCAGGCTCTCAGCCAGGTTGCTTTCAGGCACATTTTCACCTTGTGTGTTCTTTCTCACACTCTGCATTGCCTTTAACTTTATCTAAGTCTTCTCCATCCTTCAAGGTCTAGCCCAAATCCTATTATCTTTGTGTCTTCATTTTTCCCTGTACAACACTTGAGTATGAATTACACAATTAAGCATTTAATTTATATTTGTCGTGTTATTTCTTATTGGTTCTTGTATTAATTTACTCCCTTCAGAAAAGGGACCATGTATGCCATTTCTGCTTCTCTATACTCTCTCATGCCAAAGACACGGGTACCCTTAAATGGACAACATGAATCTTTTTGAAGGATCTCTCATTTTCTTGTCCATGAACATCACCATGGATGGTCACACTTTTAATATCTGGTTGCAACAGAACATTGCTCTTACATCCAGCTGTAGAGTGTCATGCTTAGATTTTCCTATTTTGTTGGTTGTGTTTTTTGTTTTGTTTTATTTTGATTCGATTTGATTTTGAAGAACCACATCTGGCAGTGTTACAAGCTTTGTTTCAAACATCAAACAGAACTCTCATTCATGGCACACCAAATATCAAATATAATTTAGAAAAATCAAAAAGAGAAGGCAATTTTAGTGTATTGACTCAGATTTTTATCTCTTTTATTCTTCCTTCTGTCCTAATGTCCCAAGATTCTTTCTTTCATCATTTCCATTCTGTTTTGAGAACTTTGTTAAGCTAAAATTTTAGTATAGACCTACTGGTGACAATTAGTTTTCCTTCAACAGAGAATATTTTGATTCATGTTTCATTCTTGGAAGGATATTCTTGGTATAGGATTCTGGGTTGACAGTTCTTTTCTTTTAATACTTAAAAAATATCATTTCACTTCCTTTTAGTCTCCATGAATTTGGATGAGAAATCCTATGTCATTCAAATTGTTTTTCCTGTGTAAAGAAGGTGTTTTTTTTCTCTCATTCCTTTCAATTTTTTTTGTGTGTGTGTCTTAGTTTTTGGAAATTTAACTATGATGTATCTTGGTCTGAATTTCTCTGGTTTCATACTATTTGCAGTTTGCTTGGCTTCTTAAATCTGAAGGCATATGTTTTTTTGCCAAATTAGGAAATTTTCAGCCATTATTACTTTAAATACTTTATAACCTTAGTCTCTCCTTTTTCTGGAACTCTGATGATGTAAATTTTAGATCTCTTATTATAGTCTCAAAGGTTCCTGAGGATTTTATTGTTGTTGTTATTCTTTTGTTTTTGTTTTGTTTTTGCAGTCTATTTTCTCTCTGTTGTTCAGATGGGTAATTTCTGCTGGCCTATCTTTAAGTTCTCTGATTCATCCTCTCCTCCTCTTCATTCTGCTGTTGCGCCCATCCACAAAGGGTTGATTTTCAGGTTTTTGTGTGTTTCAGTTATAGTATCTTTTAGTTCTCAAATGTGTATTTGGTTCTTCTTTATAATTTCTATTTACTTGCAGAAAATCTCTTTCTTTACTGGAATTTTAAATTCTTATTTTATACATAATCATAATTGCTTATTAAAGCATTTTTATGATGACTTTGTGATGGTTGTTGGAGTTCTGATTCTTGGTATGACACATGATTTTCTATTGCAACTTGGAGATTTGTGGCATTATGTTATGGGACACTGGATCTTATATTAGCAGGCCTCCTCTGCCACCAATCCAACGGAGAAAGAAGGAGCAATACCTTAAGACTTCCAACTGGGAGTTGAACTCCACGTCCATCCCCTATTTGGCCTGTGGGGAGGACCTTGTTACTGCTGGGCAGGGAGGAGAGTTCAGGCTTATGTTGATACTGTGCTGACTGGGAGGGCTCAGAGTGCCTTGTTACTGTTCCCCATGTGTCCTCCACTAACACCACAATCAGGGTGACTTTGTCTGCTCTGACACTCCCTGGTGGGGAGGGAGAGGAGTATCTCATCACAACAGATTTGGGTAGAAGGCCAGTCTCCATATGTGGTCTCCACTGACACTGCAGTGGTAGAAAGCATCTTGCTGCCTGATAGGGATGAGAAACTCCACCTCCTCCTCTGCCTTTGTGACACCATCCTGGTGGAGTATTGAAGCACCTTATTATAGCCTTGTAAAGAGGGAAATCTAGGCTCTCCCCTGGCTTTTGCTGGTAGTATGTCTATAGCCTTTTTAGTGGTGTTTAGTGGGAGTAAAACAATTGTTGTCTAATAGATTTCTGTCTTGCAATGTTATCTTTTTCGTCATCTTTTGGCTAGAGAGAGTAGAGTTTTGAGGCTATTTTTTTTTTTTTTTTCTGTCTATACCTATGGGCATTTCTGGGTTTCCTTCTTATTTAAGTTTGTGATATAATCGTCAAAAAGAAAACACGCAAAGAACTGTCATGCTATTCCTTGAGTCCCAAGGTTTTTAGCCAGTCTGGCTTCTTCTCTCCACCTTTCAGTTTTCTTATGTTTGCGTTGTATATAAAGTTCCAAGGCTTTTCGCTGTACTTAGCAGGAAGAAATAGGGAAAATATATCTACTCCATTTTTCTGGATGTGGAACTCTGGTTCTATATGATTTTATAAAGGGTATTTCAGAATATCATTTAGGAATCACTTGCAATAATTAAGAGCCCAGTTAATTAAAACATCTTTCTTCATATGCATGCTATTTTTTCCTTAAAAAATATATGATCATTTTTCCTTGATGGCTAATACTTAATGCTTATAAAAGGCATATCCTTTCAGTGACTTGCTTTCAGTCCTACTATGTGAACCTAAGGGCTACACCTTACTAACATAGTCCCTGAGAAATTTAGCACACAGCACTTTGTGTTTACAAAACTCACTGATAGCGTTAGCCTGAGTATACTGAGTTGAATTATATAAAAAGCTCTGAATTTCTATGGCATTCTCACCCATTTTTCCTTCCATTGACATTTAAAATTTCAGATAGAGCAAAGAAACTGGAAGAGGACCAACCAGAGCAAGTAAAATATAAATTAGGATCTATTAATTGGATTCAAGCCCTAGAAAATCTGGCATACGCAACTACTCATTTGTATTTTTTAAGCAATAAGACCATAAAACTTTTTAAATCTTTATTGAAAAATGTATTTTAAAATCGATAATTCAGATGCAAACTCTTTTAGAACTTTAAAATCAGCATGTTGTGCCTTATTTATGATCATTGTACTGTCACCACAGCTCTGATAGCATTGTAAGCTTGTGAGCATCTCACTGCCTAAAACTGTGCACCCTGTACCCAAAACACTGCCTGCCTCAATGCAAAGCATCAGTAAATCTCCGTTGATTGAACTGTGAATGAGTTAAACATGTATTGCTACCCCACTTCCTGGGTTCTCATTTTGTATTTAAGAAATGGCCCCAACATGCCAGAGGAGTACTGCTTGAACACTCCTAACCAGAGCGTTTGATCAATGCTTCAAGGCACATAACAAGTGTATGCATATCATGCTACATTTCTGACTCAGAGGCTTTTGCTCCTCATTTCCTGTCTCTCAGTTTGACATCGTTATTTACGTGTCAGTTCCTTAAGAAGCTGCATTCTTCACATTTGATTTGACCTTTCTCTTGCTTTTTAATTTCATGAGTCTTTAACGCAACATCTGCCCTCACCAGTTTTACATCAGCATGTAGCCTCTCAAGACTGTTTCATTCATCTCTCCCCATGTGGCCACCGTGAGTCAGGAAGTCTAAAATTGGCAAAGACCATGGAACACTTTTGGCTGAGAATACCCCTTCCATGTCAGTGAGCAGGAAGACCAAATCTGTCCTGATCTGTGTATGGATTGATACACAGCAGTCAATCTCCTTCTTGGTGTTGTGCATGGGTACACTGAAGAAACAACAAAAGCCCATTCCAGAAAAGTCAATGGTAACCTACGCGAGGCAAGTCAAAATATAATGATATCATTCAGCTTTATGAGGTGATTACACTTACCAAGAAAAATGCAAAAGGGTCTATCATTAACATTTAAAGGCCATTTTATTGGTTGCAGAGGAGTGATATTTGTGCCAGATACTGCCAAGAGCAGGGTTTGTGTCAACATGTGGAAACTTCAAGTGAATAAACAGACTTGATATGACGAAGAACTTTCTAAATGAGCAAGTTGACTTTTTGTAGAAGAGGCTTTCAGAAGGCAATGAGTTCTATACAAAAACTCTTTTAATTTAGATTGAAAATCAAATTCCAGAGGTAAAAATCAGCTGCTTCCAAGTGGAAACAAGTCTAAATGTGAATTGCAAGGCTTAGGTTAAACGTCCTCCTATTTTCAGCATTCTGGGATTCTATTAAAAATGAGCTCAGACTCCTAGAATCTGTCTGCAAACTCTCACAGAGAAGAAGAAATAAAGAAAAAAAAGCAACAAAGCATAAATAACTGAAAATAAATGCTAACACAGAAGTAACACCTACTCTACAACTAATTGCTGGTGTGATTCTCCTCTAATTACACAGCTGTGAATGTTTCTTCTCTTTTTAAATCTTCTGCCAAGATGGCCAAATCCAAGGATGGTTTACAACAGCTCTAATAGGGGAATATAATTTGGAGTAGAACTGGTTGAGTTCCTGTCAGTAATGTCATTATTTTATTGGATGTTATTGACTTCGATAGCATTCTTAGGTGATACTTCCCAGATTAACAAGAAGATTGTTTGCAGAGAGGAAAGTAAACACTTGTCTCCTAATGAAATGCATTAAAGAATTAATTTTATGTCAGTCCATTTTATAGAATTGGTATTTCTAAGCCCTGTTAAAATTGTTTTATAGACTTCCTAACTGCCGTAACACAGTAGGAGGTAATCACATTAGATACTGCCTGCTGAGCCCAGCAAGACTTGGTCAGTAGTCTAAAGGAACTGTTCCAATAATATAGTCAGATTACTAGTAGCTGGGTGACTCTGAGTGAATAGCCTCACTGCATTATTAGTCCAAATGAGCACCTCAATCTCAAATTTATGCTTCATTTGATACCAAGACTAGGAAGATATCACTTACAAAAATAAGCTTCATTACTCTCAAGGGTCAAGAGAGTGGGAATATATTATAGGTGACCTTTATACTGACACTTTTTAAAATCATTTCTCCGTTAATTTTTATTATAAGTAACTATGAAACTATACAGTAAAATCATAAAAATCCCTATGATATAAAAAATCCCAACATGTCAATTGCAATCGCCCATTATTAGATGAAGATCAAGAAGCCTTTACATTGATACTCTTGACAAAACTCACTCCCCATGTTGTATTATGGAGATTATGGCTTAATAACTGTGCTAGCTAACCTCAAAGATGCCCCACCATGACCCTTACATTCTGGTATTCAGACCCTTGTGTAGTCTGCTCCCACACTGTGCCAGAATTGGACTGTGTAATTGTAGAATGCAACAGAGGTGATGATATGTCTCTTTCAGAGGGCTCAGATTGAGCCCTCACTCTCTTGGATTACTCTTCCTGAGGGAAGCCAGCGGCCATGTTGTGAGGATGCTCAGGCAGCCTACAGAGAGGGCCATATGGCAAGAAAGTGAGGCATCTGGCTCTAGCAAACGTGTGAAAGAACTTATGCTGTTTTGACGTAAGTTTGGGATGAATTTTTTATGCAGCAATAGATAACTGAATTCAGATTTTGGCACCAGAATTGGGATGTTGAAATAATAAAAATTTAAAAATAAGAGAATGACTTTGGAACCCAGGAGTGGACAGAAACCAGAAAAGCTGTAAGGATTTTGAGGAGAGTAATAGTGAAAGCTTAAAGTGCCTTGAACAAAATACTTAAAGGAGAACAAAGAAAATATTATTGAAAACTGCAGCTTAGCAATACTGTTGCCTGTAATCCTTTGTAAAGTAGAGAATGTGCCTAAAGGCCTGAGTGATCTAGCCAAAAGATTTTCCAACCAAAGTACTGAAAGTGTCCCCTGGTTTCTACATGCTATTTATAAGAAAATGTGAGAGGAGAGAGAAAGAGAGATAAACTAAAGGAAGGATTGTAGAACAAAAATAACACTAATAATATTATGCTAATGAACATATAGTGAAAAGAGATGACATGACAAATTCATTAAAATGTGTAATAGACAATTTTAATAGACTCATTAGCATGAAGTAAATTGAAATCATAGCCAAAGACATATTTTCCATCCCAGAAGCCCTCCTCGCCAGTACAAATAATAATAGTAATTCATAATAATACAAAATGGATTTACGAATGAGAATTATCATACTATGCAAGACAATTTTTCTTGCTATATTACTTTCCTAGGGCCACCATAATAAACTACCACCTATTGAGTGGCTCAAAACAACAGAAATTTATGCTTTCAAAGTTCTAGAGCTAGTAGTCCAAAATCAAGATTTTGGCAAGGCCATGTTCTCTCTTCTAGATTCTGGTGGTTTCAGGAAATTCTTGGCATTCCTTGGCTTGCTTAACTATGCTCTCTTCCTCTTTTGTCACATGGCCATCCTCCTTCTGTGTATCTATGTCTTTACACAGCATTCTCCTCTGTGTGTATGCTGGTTCTCCTCTTCTTAAAAAGACATTAGTAATATTCTGTTAGGACTCATCATAATATCCTCAGCTTGACTATATTTGTAATGACTTTATTTCCAAATAAGGTCACATTCACAGATTCCAGGGGTTATGACTTCAACATACATTTTTGGGGGGACACATTTCAACTCATAATTGTCTGTCCTCTGCCTCCCTCCCTCTCTCCCCAAATCCACATTTTTCTCACATGTAAAATACATCCACCCCTTCCAAACATCACCAAAAGTCTCAGTCCATTCTAACATCACCTCTCAGTCCAAAATCTCTTCTAAATATAATTAACTCAAAAAATCTCAAATTTCATCTTCTCAAACTTCTGAATCAGGTATGGGTGAGATGCCAGTCATGGTCCATTCTGGGGCAAAATTCTTCGCCATCTGTGGAAGAGAGAAAACAAGTTATCTTCTTCCAAAATGCAATGGTGGGATAGGCATAGGGTAGCCATTTACATTTCAAAAGGAAGAAATTACAAAGGAAAGGAATGGTCACATGTTCCAAGCAAGTTTGAAACCCATCAGGGAAAATTCCATTAGATTTCAAGGACTGAAAATAATTCTCCATTAAAAGACCTTATTTCTGCTGGGGTACACCCTACATTTTCAGCATTCAGCAGCAGAGGCCCTGCTGTCTTGGTCTACAGTGGTGGCCATCTCACCCTTCCAGTCCTTGAAAATCCCATGGACCTCTGAGCCACTCTTGGAGTCTTTCTTCTCTTTTCTTGAAGGGTAACACATGTTCACAACCATGTAGCTCTAGCTGCCCATTTTCTGCCTGTAGAATCCCAGAAGTCCAATGGTCTGTCTTCCTTTTGTCCATCTTTCTCATCTGCAGTCCAAGCTAGCAGTGTTTCTACTGAGATTGTGGACTGGATCCACGAGTCACACACCTCATCTCTCTAGTATTAATAAAATTTATCCAGGCACACACATGTTGCTTTCTCTCCAGAGCACACTCTCTTATTCTTTGAAATATCAATAGGCTGAGAATTTCCTAAGTCATCAAGCTCTCTGTCAGTTTATATTAATAACAAGGATTGCTTTCCCTCCAGTTTCCAAAACATGTTTTGTGTTTCCATTTGAGACCCTACAAGAAGCACCTTTAATGTATTTCTTTCTATCAACAGTCTCTTTAAGGCAATCTAAAGCATATGCCTCAGAAACTCTTTTAGCCTCTATCCGTCACCCAATTCCAAGACCACTTTCACATTTTTAGATATTTGTTACAATAATATTCCACTTCCCAGTGCCAAAATTTATATTAGTTTCCTAGGGCTTACATAATAAACACCATATCTTGGCTGGCTTAAAAGAGCAGAAATTTATTCTCTTGCAGTTCTAGAGGCTAGAGATCCAAAAGCAAGGTGTTGACAAGGCCATATTCCTTCTTAGCTTCTGGGTGTTGCTGCAATATTTGATATTCCTTGGCTTGCAGTTACATAACTTCCATCTCTTCATTTTTGTCATCACCTGGCTATCTTCCTTCGTGTGTCTGCCTCTTCACATGACACTCTCCTCTGTGTGTGTGGTTTTGTGTTTGTGTGTGTGTTTTGTGTCTATTCTCATCTTAAAAGGACATCAGTCCTACTGGACTAGGGCCCACCATAATGAACTCAACTTGATGACATCTTCAAAGACCTGATTTCCAAAAAAGGTCATATTTACAGAAACTAGGAGTTATGATTACCCACATTTTATGGAGGGGGGCAAAATTCAACCCAAACACTGCATTTTACATGTTTTGTTTTTTTTTTCAGGAACTTTAAAGAAAAGAGTAAAAACTGCCAAGATTATTTTAAAAATCTAATATAATTTTTATCCAAAATCATGATCTATATAAGATTATATAAAATATTATTAAATATACCAATTATACAAGAAAATAAAATTTTAGCCACATTTTACTTAGTAACAGTAATGCAAAAATCTACAATAATGTATTAGTCAAACTAATCTAATAGTACATCTATAGAAGTTATAGTAAGTTCTCATAAATTAGGGCTTATCACCAAATTTCAAGGACATCATTAGCTTGGGAAAAAGCTTAACTGTGGTAACAAAGAAATATCAAATTTCAGTAACTTAAATGGATAGAAGTTTATTTTTATCTCATGGGAGATTCTGATTGATTCAGGGTAGTGTGACAGGTCTTCTATACTTAATCCATGGCTTCTAAAGTCACTCCAGTCACTGTCATTTCCAGCCAACAGAAAAGGAGAAATAGTCCATATTCAGGGCTAGTCAATGTCCAAGTGCTGTGTGTTAAGTTGGAGATAACCTGCAAGTCCCTTGCAATAACTTGACTATCATTCCATGTACCACACTTAGTCACATACCCGCAGCTAGTTGCAAGGAAGCCTCGCTTGAAATAAAAGCTTTACCTGGGTGGCTTGTACAAAAGTAAGAGGGAGAAAATATCCAAGTAGCGGTCTACAACAGGCCAGTCAATGTCAGAAAATCACTTAACATAATGTAGTACAGTAATAGATGCCTGTAAAAATTCATTTCAATATTCAAATAAATCTTTCTTTAAACATATGTAACAAAAACATAATAATCTCTTAGCAACCCATAAAAACTAAGAAACTTTTTAAATGTCCCAAAGTTTACATAATAGAAATGTATATTTAATAGAAAACACTTCAGAATCATTTCTTTAAAAGTGAGAGAAAAAGAATGCTTATCATAACAATACTTTTTATTGGCATGCTTATTCAGTACTGGACAATGTTATAGGTAAAGAAAAATAAATGTGGTATAAGTATTAGAAGGGAAGCAATCATACTGTTGTTATTGGCAGATGATAATACCAATTTTAGTGAAAAAAGCAATACAACCAACAGTGTATTAGACATAGCTGTGTAAAACATCATTAATTTATACAAATAAGTAGTTGCTTTTAACATCAAAAATAAATGGAATAATAAAATGTTATTGATTATAGCAACACAACTACAAAGTACCAGGTTAAACCACATGAACCTACCTATAGCCAACCCTTTTATGAATTATAAAAGTGATAAATTCATATGGCTCAATCTAGTATTTAGAGTTCAGTCTCATAGGTAAGAATATTTAAGATTATATTTTTAACTAATGAAGGACATAGACTTTGTTATTTAAGAAAATGTAGAGATACTTGGAATGACATAAATATGCTAATTATTATCTAATACTTTATAAAGTTAATGCAACCTCAGTCAAAAGCACTGATTAGTGTTATGAAGATTTCAATGAAAATAACTGAAGAATTATATATAAAATTATAGGTCACTGATTGTTCTTGAATTTGAAAAAGGATTAAAAAAACAGTGGATGTACCCTAGAAAATTCTATTAACCCAAAGGAATAGAATCAGTATGACATTGATGTGAGGCATAAAAATAAAGCAAAGTATCAAAATAAACATCATACACACATATACGGATATACATGTATATACCACACACATGCACACACTCAAGAATTGACATTCAATGAAGGTACATCATAATTTAAAGGAGAAAAAGGGTAATTGTTAGGTACATGGTGTTGATAAACCCAGCTTTCTACAAAGAGAAAAAAAAGGAAAGGACATTTCTACCTGTCACCATATGTACAATGGTTGACTTCAGATGGATTAAAGGCATTAAAATTTGTTTAAAAAACTATTAAATTCATAAATTTATTAGAAGATAATTCACTCTTGGAGGATAGAGATAAGGAAGGCCTTCTTAAACAAAACTCAAATTACAGTCTATAAAGTGGAAAAATACATTTTATTACACTTAAATATTTCTATAAGTAAAAAGAACATCAAGGAGAAGTCAACAGTCATATTGTGAGGAATATTTGCACTATATAAAATAGCAAAATGTCTATATCTAGAATATATCATTAAGCAGTGATTGAAGATTCCAGCTAGAAAAATGGGAAAAAATATGAACAGGTATTTTACAGAAATGGAAACCTCAAGTTCTGTTTTTTTGTCTTTATATAGATGTAACTGGTTTATTTTCTAATGTAATAACAGTTACATTTAGATTTAATTTTATAGGGTTTTGTGTGTGTGTGTGTGTGTGTGTGTGTGTGTGTGATTTCTCCTAAGCATAGTTTTCTCTGTTATTTCCCCCAGTCTACATTCATTATTTTGATTGCCTTGTTTCTCCCTCTAATAGTTCATATTTTAAAGAGATTACACTTACATTTTTAACATATATATTTAACAAATTGAAAATCTAATTATAATCTCCTTTTTCTTCCGAAAACGAAAACAAAAAAACTGCCCCCTCCCAAGAAAACCAATAAGGTCCTTAGAAGGCTTTCTTTCTAAAAGTTCCTATACCACATTCTATATTGTTTATCTAGAACATCAGCTTCCTGTGTTGTTTAATTTTTTTGAAAAATTTGCTAAATTGTAACATACATGTTGTATATAATGAAGATGAGAAAGCCACCAGGTGTGACAGATGGACCAATTGTGGTTGTGTCCACAGACTTGTCCTGTCCCACTGTAGAACATCCTTGCAGTTAGATGGGATTGATAATCCCCTGGTAAAGAGGATACATAACTGGCCAATTCCCAACAGGGTATTCTATTCCCCCTTGCCGGGATGATCACCACAGCTAATCAAAGTCTGTGCGCCTCAGGAGGGTTTCATGGCTATTTCAACCTACTGGAAACTCAGGATTTATGCTGGGATGTCTGGGTCACAGATCTCCTGAAACTGCCATTGTCCTTTTGCAAACACAAATCATGCCTACCAGTAAATCTGGCAAACTTGAGGACAAATCTAGGAGACTCATAAGAGCAATGGCTCTGGACTTTATGTTTTCATCAGCCAATAAATCTTCTTTAATGTTTCAAGCAGTTTGAGTTGAATTGCATGGAATAGAGAGCATCCTAATTCATTCAGCAAATACACATTGCTTGGTCTCTGATCGTTTTGTTCTTCCTCTTGCTGTCCACTGTGTGCATGAGTGCATTGATACACACATACTCATATACTTATTGGTAGCAGTGAGACTGTGTAGTACAGAGATCACCAACCTTGATGTCTGAAGAATGGGGTCCAACATGCAGCAATATTTCTTACCGGTCTTAGAATTATGAAGAAAACAATTACTCATAGATTCTCCATGTCTTCTTTGGGGAAAAACAGACAAAATCACCTATTCTATGTGTCCCATAGGTCTGTTTTAAGGTACAGGTGAAATCCTATAAAAGAAAGAGTGTTTTAAACTGTCAGCTATTATACAGCTGGTATTATATATATAGCTGGTATATAGTATAGGTGTTATTATTACCTTGTATATGATGCATCTGTAAGGACATTTAAAAAAGTAAAATCCCCTGCGTCCTTGAGTTTATCTCATACTCAACTCAATTTCCTTCATTTTCACAGCAGCACAAGGGAAGGACAAAATGTCATTCTTAGCTTTGGATTTCCTGTCTTCCGTCAGTGTATTTCACAACCTTAACTTCATTGCAGTATAGTTCAGTAGTAAATTTCTATATATAACTGTACTTTCAAGTTGCTTAAAGATATAACATAATTGGATGTACCTTTAACCTAATGGCTTGAAATCCTAAAGGAATGGTGCACACAACATCTTCTAGTATTAAATAGCCTGAGATCAAATAAAACGCAATGAGCAATGTCTGCTCCTACTGAACTGGAAATGTTGTTAGTGAGACACTGGCCAGAGATGACAGGGCTACCTCAAGAAACATAATGAGGGAGTTTTATCAAGCCAAACCTTTTAAAACGTTTGAACTCCATAAAAACCTGCAGGCATGACAGATTAAACTTAACGCTTACCTCTGATTCTGAGCTGCGGCTTATATCGTATAATTCCTGTAAATAAGAACAGATGTGCTGTTAGAAGGTTTTGATTTGTGTTTTTATTTTTCAAAACCCATCTAGCAGAGTGTGGTTTTTCCATTCGGGGGATGGTGGAGAGCTTTGTTTTCTTGCTCAAGCATGTCAGAAATGGGAAAATAAGTCTCACTCATCTACATTGTATTAAAAGAGAAGCTCGAAACAATTTACAGAGTTGGATGTGTGCTTTAAAAAATGGATGAAAAGATACTGATCTGTTCAAATATGTCTTCAAATATTTAGAGCAAGAGAGAAACATTGCTTTAGCAAGTTCTGAAACATAACGATTATGACTTTCAGCTTGTATTCAGGTTACACCAGCAGCAATGTGAAAAGTCAATAAGCACCTGGAACAAGTAAACAGGGGAAAGAGACTTCAGACACCCCAAGTCTAGGCAAGCCTGCTGCTCCTATAGATCACACACATTCTGCTTTAAGGATACATGTTGTCATTTTCTAATAGGGCTATGTCTTTAGCAAAACAGATATTTCGACTTTAGCACATATGAGAAATATAATTTACAAGTTTGGCATTGTCATTTCTGTTGATGACACTTTCTTAAGAGCCTCACAAATCTAATTAAGCAGTTCACAGACACATATGTAAATAGATTCACATGGCAATGATAGAAAAAGGATGATCATAATACCTTTCACTTACATTGAACATTTTACCCAAGCAACCATGAACAGTGCAGTAAAGCTTACATGATATCATGGACTAACACAGGGTCTATTAGGATTAGCGTTACATAGCTGCAAGTAATAAAACAATACAGAGAGGTATTTTAAGTGGCATTTTTCTGAATAATCATGTTTAGATACTAACTATAATCCATATATTAAAATTATAATATAGAGAATCTTCAGTTCTCTTTACGTGATGCCACAACAATAAATGAAAAGTAAAATGCCCAGCTTACATAGAAATTTTTCCCACTCTGTAGCAAAATGACTTTTTAGCTTTACATTTTTAAAAATAAAAGCACCAGTTTCTTTTGGTGATGTGCAAATATAACTTTCGACTATGCATATGCATTCTATTAAAAATAACAGTTTAATGATAAACAACCATGAATATAGGTAAAATGTAATTTAGTCAGAAAATAAAAAGCCATTTTTATTACTGTTATTATTGCTGTTTGACTTTGACCTCATTATGAGAGGGTTTAAAATCTGTTTTCAATGATATTGAGGAAAACAATAAATGTGAAACAATTCAGATTGCTGAAAATATATTTGATTTTATTGTATTAGTCCCTACTATCTCTGGATAGCAATACTACAGAAAAGCAAAAGATTGGACAGTCAGTTTTAATTGGATGATTCATGTTTTCAGTGCATGATATAAATTATGAGTCATATATCTGTAATCTTTGCAACCTTAGCTCCCTATGAAATGGAACAACAGTTATTAATTACTCCAGAAATAGTTGCTAAATTAGAATATTTTTCAATACATAGTTGAGAACTGCTTACATACAACATTGTAATAGACGAGAACACAGGCTTCAGCATTAAAGAGACCTGGGTCTCACCATTTATTGGCCACATGGTTTTGGGCAAGTTTTCTAAGTGGTTAATTCTCATTTTATCAATCCATTGGGACTAGTACCATCATGTACCAGATTAGATTGCTAGATAAATCAAATAACATAATATATTTAAAGTGCTTTGCACTATAGACTCTAACAAATGTTAGCTGTAATTAAGAGTAATTACTATTATTGGTAAATCAGTCTCCAGTATTCTTTCAATACCCTGCTAGATTAATTATTATATTTCATAATTACTAATACCTAGGACCCATTTCAGCCTCAATTTCAACAGAGGTTTGTCTTAGAAGTGAGATTGTTACGTGATAAAGTAAAAGACTCATTAACACTTGCACAGGCATAGCAACTGGTTAGCTCCAGAAAACAGAAATTGTATGGGGTCAATAAAATAAGATTTTCCTTCAGAGGAATATTGAACTGATTTCTTCTTGAACTGTTACTTAAAAATTGCTAGTGCCCGAATCTAGGTCAGAAGTGACATGATTTCACTTTTTTATGCTCGTTAACCTTTACTGAAAAATATTTGTGAGTTCCATCTGCTCATGATCTGTTACACAAACAGGGCGCTGCTTCCTGCCTCTTCTCTCTGAGCTCAGAGTCTGAGTGGCCTCGACTCCACACACAAGCATATGTTCTCCAGAGAAACCGTGAGAGACACAGGCACTTGTAGAGACATTTTAGAATGATCATTAGAAAGGACACCAAAATGACAACAAAAAGATCAGACCAGTTTTATATTTAACTTTTTAAATAGATACTACCATACAGTCATACGAATCCAAACACAGAAAAATAACAAAGGTATATAGAGAACAGTCTTCCCCATCTGCTTGGTTTCCATCCTATATGAAAACAAAACAAAACAAAAACTCTCACCAGTATCTAGTATTTAATTTCTAGAGTGCTTTTAGGCAAAAACATGTAAATATAAATATATATCCTTATTTCTCCCTTTCATGTGCAAAAGAGTGTCTATTGAGTGGTTTCTGGTATGCAATTTGTCAAGAGGTTTAAATCCACTGCTTCATTTCATTCTTACAGTAATGCATTGAGGCAAGCCCAATTTTTGTATGACAGTGGAGGTGAAATCTACTTGCATCTAAACCATAAATGAGCATCTAACTCTACAGGAGATAGTCTACTATGTCTAATCACCAACTACTAAGGTCCGGCATGCATAGAATAGGATACAAATGGCACCCCTAGCCCCAAATCTTGCTAAGTGGACAAATGTATTCAGACTAGGACTATTAGAACATAGCAGCAATATTAATGGAATTATCTTCAAAAATATGAAAAAAAAGTACATATAAGACACATCTCTTGAGATCCCCTTATAATAAAGCACAACTCCATTAGTTAAAGCTTAGTCTTCATATGCTGACTAATAATTTTAAGAAATGAACTAGAGAAAAAGGCAAGAATAACTTTAAATGATGATTTACCCTTTTTTTCTAAATATGCCTCAATAAACATTTATCTCTTTGTCTTCATGTACAGTACTCAATGACTGGGAAAGGGAAACCTATTAACCTGAAGGGAAATTGGAGATTGGATAGGGAAGCCTGACTCTGCCTTTAGGCACACATTATAAGCAATGATCAGTAAAATTAAATCTTACTTTATATAAGAGAAATGATAATCAGCAAACAGTGGTGCCTTATTTTGTGTGTGGGGGGGTGTGAAAATGAAGATGATGGCTATTAGAATAACTTGAAAATAAAGCCATGGATTTAAAAAGAGAGATGCCATTATGAAAAACTACATTGTAGCAATTTGGAGAAAGCTATAGTTTTAGTTACTTTGCAAACATTTCACAAAAGTCATAGTTAAAATTTCTTCTTGAGATTACACACATATGCATTTTCCCCACCCTAGACAGGCAGAATTCTCCATCAAGATTAGTTTCCTTCAGGGCAAATTTGTGACAAGGAGACAAGATTGTATGCAATGCTCCCATGTTGCTACTTGGAGTTGACAAAGAATTGAAATTATCAGACTTGTGTACCCTCTCATGCTTTCAAAATTAGCCACTTTTATTTATGGTGTTATATTGCTTGAAGCAGTTTACGTTTTCAATAAATAATTAAAACACATCTTTCCTACAATGTATCATTCTGCCTCTTGGGAAAAATATTACTAGAAAACAAATGGCACTTATATATTTTACCTTGATACTGCAAGAGGAAAAGTAAATACAAAATAAGGAAGAACTGGGTCTTCACCATTTTTAAAAAAGAAGGGAAAACTTATTTCCCTAGTCATCAATTTCAGTTTCCTTTTATGGACAATGTTCTGAAATGTGTGCTATGTGGTCTAGTGTTCCTGTTAACTATATTTACATTTATCATTTTATTAACCCCTTGAAATCTAACGAGTACATTAACTCTATACAAACTCTTTATTATATTATAGTTCCATTGAGGTATAATTGAGATAAAAGAAACCACATATATTTAAAGTGCACAAGTCAATGAATTTGACACACACACACACACACACACACATCCATGAAACCAACACAAATAACATAACCAACCTCTCCAATTTTTGCATACCCTTGTTATAATCTACCCTACCCTATCAGGCAAGCATTGATCTGCTGTCAGTCAAGAGAGATTAGTTAGCATCATAGAGTTTTGTAAATAATTGAAACATACAGTATATATTTTTTCATCAAGCATTATTATTTTTAGCTTAAATTTTTATGCTGAAGTATTTTATCTATGTTGTTTCAGAAACCCATAGTTGGTTAATCCATTCCATTTTATTGCTGAGTAATATTTTCTTGTATGGATATACCACATTTGTTTATCCACTCACCTGTTGATTGATTGATTGTTTCTTTAAGTGTAACCAGAGGCCAGTATTTTACAAAATCTACTAGCCTTTTTCTGTATGTCATCTTACTGTACTATAGCATTTGATGCTGTTAACCACACACACGTGTTTTGAATTTTCCCTTTCTTAGGCTTCAGTTCCCCTGTGCTGTTGATATCCCTGTTCCCACATTCCTGACTGTACCTCTTGTGCTCCTCCCAGCATTCCTTTCTCCCCTGACTTCCAGGGGAAGGCCACCCTGCCCACTGTCCAAAATCCTTGCTGTGTACTTTCCTCTCTTGAAGAATCAAGTACCCCTAGAGTTCTACTGATTATGTTATATGGATGATTTCTTGAATCTAAATTTCCAGATTCTAGTTTCCCAGTTGGTTTCAAGCCATCACCTTATTTTCCCCATAAAAATAACCTTCAATTCACATCACCCTATGGAAATTGCCTGCCCCAGCAGTCATATGTAACTGACGGTGTTCTTACTTCCAAACTCAATGGCCTTTCTCGTTCCTCATCCTCTCTGGACTTTATTCCATCTCTAGGCTTGTAATTGCCAAAACAGCGTATCTCCTTAAATTTACTACTATTATGGCAAATTCAACCAAACTTACTACCTTTAAGTCAAACTGTCTTCTTTAACTAAAATTATTCAGTTTTGTCTGTGATAACATCATTTATCAAGTATGCCAGGCTAAGTATTTGAATTAATCCTTATTTTTTTTTTATCTTTATAACCAGTCAGTCTCAAATCATATTTTCTATTGAAATATATCTCAGAGTAATTCCCTTTTCTCAATTTCTTACAGGATAATAAAAACTCATTTCTTGTTGATCCCCATCTTTCACACTGTCTTCCAGTTTCCAGAGCTTACATTATCAAATGAACCTCTCCAAACACAATGTTGTCTTGTATTTTTTGACCAGCAACTCTTCAGTTGTTCTTAGTTGTTTCCTATATCAAAAAATTAGCCTCTGTCACCTGGTTCCATAGTCTAGGAATCACCCTACAGATAGCAAAACAGTCTCTTGCTATTCCGCAATTAATACTTCCCTTCCCCAGTTGGCAGCCTGGTCTCTGTGCATCTTTATTATCTTTTTTAGACTGTTTCTCTTGCACTAAAGATTAAATACATTGTCTCTAGAGTCGGACACACCAGGCTAGAATACTGGCTCTACCAATTGCTATCTATATCACTATGGATGACATAATCTCTCTTTTTTTCATCTGCAAAGTAGAGTTGTGAAGATAATTTGTATAAAGTCCTGGCATATATTAAGTGATGTTAGCTATTATGTTGTAGGCTGAGAGCGATGGCTCACACCTGTAATCCTGACACTTTGGGAGGCTGAGACTGGAGCATTGCTTGAGTCCAGAAGTTCAAGACCAGCCTGAGCAAGAGGGAGACCAGGTCTTTACCAAAAAAAAAAAAAAAAAGTAAAAAAAGAAAAAAAAAAAAATTAGCCAGGCATGGTAGCACAGGCTTATAAGTCCATAATGTTAGCTATTATGGTTAGGTAAATATTACTTGTTTTTGCAAACTAGTTCAAATTTCAAAGATCAAGGTGACTTAAACCTAAGGGATGTATAGGGCAATGCTTAAGAGTATTGGCTCCGGAGGTGAACTGGCTGGTTTAAAAACCTGGCTCTAACATTCACTAAGCTGGATGACCAGAGGACAATTCTTCAGCTACCTGTGCCTCAGTTTTCTTATTTGTAAAATGAGCATATCAGTATTTAAACTCATGCAGTTTTTCCAAAAGAAAAATAACATTGTCCATGGAATGGAATGAGAAAAGCACCTGGCACTGTCCTAATTGCTGACTCTAATCCTTATCTCTCACAAGATCCAGCTCTACGGCAGTTTCTGGGCTTCTCTCTCTGTGAGATCTACTTATTATTAAACTACATCTATCTTTTATTTAAGTTGGATTGTTTTCTCTGCCCTGTAACAGTGAAAGATCTATAAAACATAACTTGTGCTGACTATGGATTCAGCCCTGAGTTGCAAGTATCAGCACCAGTCAGGCCAGGTCCTTGCAGATCTGTACTACGCACTACCTGGCTTTGTAAATGAAGTTTAAACAAAAGGCAACCTTGCCCATTCATTTGCATATTGCCTAAGGCTGGGCTGCTCTTAACATACAAAGGCAGAGCAGAGAGTTGTGCTGGAGATCATTCATTCCACCTGCAAAGACCAAAGTATTTACAAAATCGATCTTTTTTTTATATTTTATTTTTTTGAGACAGGGTCTTGTTCTGTAGCCCAGATTAGAGTGTAGTGGAGTCATCATAGCTCACAGCAACCTCACACTCCTGAGCTTCAGCGATCCTCCCAAGTAGCTGGGACTTATAAGTCTGTGCTACCATGCCTGGCTAATTTTTTTTTTCTTTTTTTACTTTTTTTTTTTTTTTGGTAAAGATCTGGTCTCCCTCTTGCTCAGGCTGGTCTTGAACTTCTATACTCAAGCAATGCTCCAGTCTCAGCCTCCCAAAGTGCCAGGATTACAGGTGTGAGCCATCGCTCTCAGCCTACAAAATGGATCCTTTTAGAAAAAGTTCGCAACCCCTGTTTTAAAATATTAATTTCTTTCCAAATGAAGGACGGTTGTTTATTCAACAAAAACTGTTCAGATGTGGAATGTCAATGGCTCAAAAATGGCCCATATTTTCTTGTTACTTTGACATTTGTTCCTACTGTAATTTACACACTCTTTCTAATATGCTAAGAATTTAGCTGGCATTTATACTTGCCCTGAACCACCAATTAACTTAAAAAAATAGTCATTCAATCAGTATTAAAGATTAAAAAAAAAAATCAAGAAAGCCATGTATCTGACACCCTCTAGTAAAATAAATGATTGATAGAACATGTTTCACTGGTTGATCTCATGTGCAGAAACAACCTTAGAGTGAGCTATACCAGCTATCAGCATTTATACTAAATGTCTTTAATGATCCATAAAGTAAAATGGATAGCAAAGCAAATCAGAATTCTTAGGCAGGTATTCATGTCCAAGCGAGATATTTTTTAACTACATCCTTCAATTCTCTCTGATTACATGTATATTCCTCCCATTCTAGACCCTTCCCGGACCATGAGAACAGTTCATCATTTTCATACCTTCAGGAAAGTCATTCTTTGCTTGAAGTTGCTTTCTTCCTAACACCATTTTTATCCCCAAAACACCCTGTTTATAAAATCCCCAATCAGATGCCCTTCCCTCCATGATATTTTATACCATTTCAGCCAATATTATTTTTATGATACTTATTTCTGTCTAATTTTGTGCTGTAAAAACTGATGTACATGTCTCTCTCATCAATGATTACATTGTAAATCCCTGGAGGGCAAAAGCCCTTTTAGACACCAGTGGGTTTCAAACACTAAGAGTAAAATTCCAAAGCTCATGCTTATTATCCTCCCAATGACCCTGAAGAGTGGGAAAGAAGTAACAGGAGCCTAATAGTCTCTAGATTGGGGGAACTAAGAAATATAAGAAATATGTAAGAAATAAAAATTTGATGTAGGCAATAGTATTTGGAGGAAATCATTATGTAGCTTCCAAATTAGTAGAAATCTCCCTCAAATGATACAGACCTCATTATACAGATTCTAATGAAGACATCTGCTCAATGTTTAACAACTTGCACATCAATAAATATGATTGTTATATTCCATTCAGTCTTATACTTTAACAGCTTTATGTAAAATAATAATAGTATTCTCTATGAACATGGGTTTGCTTTAGCCAAGTAATTTCAGAAATATGGCTAAAGTAAAACAGAGATATAAAGACTTGTTTCTGAAAGAATGTTAGATATCCGGGGTTCTTACCATGTCTTCTCCCTTTCAGGCCAATTTTTTCACGTATATTAAAACTGAGAATATACACACACATATATTGTATACATATATCTTATGGGTGTATATATATATATATATATTCATTAAAGACAAATACATTTGTCCCCTTGATATCTGTGAAGGATTCATTCCAGAAATCCCAAGGATACCAAAACGCATGAATGCCCGAGTCCCTTATATAAAGTGGTGTAGTATTTGCATATAACCTATGCATATCCTCCCATATATTTTAACTCATCTCTAGATCACTTATAATGCTTAATACAATGTAAATCATGTATAAATAGTTGTTATACTGTATTGTTTAGGGAATAATGACAGGAGAAAAATGTCTGTTATATGTATAGTACAGAGGCAATTTTTTTTCCTAATATTTTCTATTGGAGGTTGGTTGAATTCACAGATGCAGAACCCTCTGGTACAGCAGACCAACTGTACTTAAAAATACTGGATAAAAATGAGAAAGCCAATGTCATACATAATGCCACCATACCAAGATAGCTACTGTTAATATTTTGGCACAGATACGCACACAGCTTGGTTTTTGTCCCCTCCTCTCATCCTCACAAACCAAGAGAAGAGTGGAAGATAAGAGTCCAGATAGGTCATCATGTGTTCCTAGTAACTCCTCCCTCCCTCTCCGCCAACTGGCATTTGCCATTCCACTGCAATCTGTCTCCCAGACTATCAGGGCACGTGCAACTGAACGTCCCACATCTCTGCTTATGTTAGCTGTTACAGGAAGCCTTTACCAGGGGGACTCTTCTCCCCATATGGCACCAAAGATCTCAGTCTGACCCCACCACCCACTCTCCTTGACTCCTAAAGCTGTTCTGCTCTTATTCTGCCCTGCGAAGTTTATGGTTCCAACAAATTAACTCATATTTTGAGCCTCTTTTCTGAACATCCCCTTAACAATTTAGCTGTCATTCAACCTTAGCCCTTCCCTGAGGAACTGGCTTCTCCCTTGAACCTCTCTAAGTTGTGACTATTTTCTCTCTCAAACCCCTTATAACCCTGGGCCTGAAGGTGGAATTCATTTCCTTTCCTCTTCAATGCTTCTTTCAAACCACGGTTTCTTGCTCCCTAAAAATGCCCCTTCGTAGCTCATGTCATCAGAGTCTATATCTGCCCACTTTCCTTGTTCTAGTCAGCGGAATGCCCTTGGGTTCCCTCTTCCACATTTCTGAACATTTTAGCACATGAGCCACTGTTATTCTCTCCAACTCAACTTCTGTCAAAATTCTTGGTGATTTTAATAATAATGTGAACAACTGTTCCAGAATCCTGGTGTCTCAGTTCCTTGACCTTCTGTCCTTCAGAATAATTGTTTCCCATACTGTCTCAGTTACCAACTCTCATGGTCATAATCTAGATGCTTTTATCATTAATAACTACACTTACCCTATAATCTTGGTTTCAAGTATTTCATTTTCCAACAGTTACTTCTTATCTATTCAGCTTCAATGATTTTTCAATCCCACAGGACCTATTTTCTATTAAACCTACTGATTTTTACTATTCCAATGTTGAACAATACAATTTCTCATTTGCGTAAGCCCTCAACTTCTTTACCAATATCTGTTTTTCCTTTCCATTTCAACCCCTCTCCTCATCCTCAGCTGATAACCTTGCTTTCTATTTTACTGAGAAAATATTATAGAATCATGTAGAAAAGTACTCTGTTACACTAATAACCACAACTATCTATCTATACTTGTAACCCATATACTCTATATTCAATACTACTATTATTATTGATTATTTGTCTGTGGTCCTGACAAAAAAACCATCTTCCTTAGAGGTGGTAGAGTAGGAGGCACCATGAATCTGTCTCCTCACCTAGATAACAATAGCATGGGCATAATCTGTCTGATATAACTATTTTGGAACTCTGGAGTCTATTGAAGGCATGCAACTTCCAGGGGAAGGCCTGGATGGTAAATTGCAGTTAATTTCCACCAATTTTAGCCATTAGCACAATAGCATCTACCCATTCCCTACCCCCAGCTTTGTGGCAGGCAGTTATGTGTGTACATGTTCCTGAAGCAGCCTGCATAGAACTTGCAGGAGCCGGGGTAGGCAAAAAAGGATTCTGTCCTCCAAATATTGGGGATCTATGCTGTGATTTCTGCTTCTGATCATAGAGGTGCTGAAAAAGACATAGGTCTCCATTGTTTTCTTGTTTTGGCACCTTCCCCACATTGTTGCAAGTCCCTCCCACTCTGGCTGAAGTGACTTCCACAGGATTTAAAGGGCCAATGCCTTCTGTCCTATTATTTTTCTAAAAGCAACTGCAAATTGGGATAAAAATGAAAAGTGACCACGCATGCTGAGGGTAAGGCATAAGCTCAGAAAAGACTGGACAAGACCTTTGGATTATACCTCAGGCTGATCTCAGACTTGCAGACAGTCTACAATAATCAAAGAAGCAAAACGATACACATAAAATAATAAAACCCAGCAAATTCCAGGGAAGGGAGAGAGTCTGGTTTTCAGAGTTACTTATAACAACTGTGTATTAATGAAATGGAATTATCAAAAAGAGATAGAAAACCTAAAAAGAAATTCTGGAGCTGAAAACTACAATAACTGAAATGAAAAATTCACTAGAGAGATTCAAAGACAGATTTGAGCAAGCAAAAGAATGAATCATCAAACTTGAAGATAGGACAATGGACATTATTTAATCTGAGGAACATATATAAAAAAATAATGAATAAATGTGAACAGAGCCTAAGAGAGTTCTGGGAAACCATCAAGCCGACAAATGTATGCATGGTGGAAGTCTCAGAAGACAAAGAGAGAGAGAGAGAAAGAGTCAAAGAGAATATATGAAGAAATAATAGCTGAAAATTTCATAAATGAACACAAACATCCAAGAAGCTTGACAAAGTCCAATTAGGATGAACTTGAATCAAACCTAGACACGTTATAATCAAACTTTCAAAATACAAAGACAAAGAGATATTCTTGCTAGCAGCAAGAGAAAAATTACTTATCACATAAATAGATCCACAATAAGATTATCAGTAGATTTCTCATCAAAAACTTTGTAGGCCATAACGTAGTGGGTCAACATATTTAATGTGCTAAAAGAAAAAAAAAAATCTATCAACCAAAACTCTTATATCTGGCAAAACTGTCCAAAAGTGAGGGAGAAGTTAGACTTTCTCAGGTAAATTAAAACTGAGGGAATTTTTTCCAATAGACCTACCCTGCAAGAAATGCTTAATAGAGTCCTGCAGGGTGAAATGACACTAGACAGTAATTCAAAGCCATGTGAAGAAATAAAGATCTCAGTAAAAGTAAATGCATGGGAAATTATAAAAGCTAGTATTATTGTGAGAGCAGTTTGCAACTGTACCTTTTGTTTTCTACACGATTTAAGAGACTAATACATTTAAAAATAAATACTTATTTTCTAAAAGCTAGTATTATTGTAACTTTAGTTTGTAACCACATTTTGTTGTCTATATCTTTAAGAGACTTATGCATTTAAAAAAATTATTAGTTTATGTTTTGGGGCAAAAAATGTATAAAGATATAATTTTAAGACATCAGCGACCAAGAAGGGTGGCAACAGAGCTATAAAAGAGCAAAGTTTGTTTGTTTTAATGTAACTTGCATTAGCATAAATTCAAATTAGATGATACATAAGTGGTATTAAAGGCTTGCTAAAGCAATGACCCTAGATGATCACAGACAGAAAAACACGACATCCACGGACTGATCCCAGAGTACTCCAAAATGTGGAGCTTGCTGAGATGATGCAGGTCCAGTTGGGAATAAAGAAAAGGAGCATCTGTGAGATTGAAAGAGAAAGGAAAGTGTGGCACCCAGAAGCCAGGTGAGAGTATTTCAATGGGACTTTGTGATCAATTCTATCAAATACAACTTCTAGTCAAGTAAGATGGCTGAAAATGGACAATATGATTTGGCAACATAAAGATTATTGGTAACCTTTGTAACATTTGGAGATGTGATGAACCTGAAAGTCTAAATGCAGTGGCTTTAAGACAATAGAAAGAGAGAACATGGAAAGATTAAGAAAAGATTTCCTGTATGAGAGAAGAGACTTGAAATAGTAGACAGCATGGTATATGGGGAATGGTAGATTTTTATTTTTGTTTTTAAATGATAGATATTAAAGCATGTTTATATGTCAATGACAATAATCCAATAGAGAGGAAAAATTAACCGTGCTGAAGGACCAGTCCCCACCTTTGATATTACCAGTTGCAAAGACAGAGAGTTGTTGGAGGTTCTCACACCAGCGTTGAAATGTGCCAGCGCAGTGGCTGCAACTTCTATGTGGCCCAGTGTAATCACTAAAAATCCTGCATGTATAATTCTACCATGTGCCTCAGAGACCAGGACCAGAAATACTTGCTGAATAGCACTAACAGGACCAGAAAAAAGCAGAGCTACCTGCTGAGCCAACCTGGATAGGTAGTGTAAGTGAAAAATAAACTTTAGTTGCGATATGCCACTGTGACTTTGGCATGTTCATTTGTCACTGCAGCACAACCTAGCACACCTTAATTAATACAAATGGGAAAGATACAAATGAGAGTAAAACAAATTGTCTTGAGACTGGAACACCCAATCAAAAGTCATAAATGTAGAACTTTGTCTCGAACGAAAGAAAAAGAAATTAGACTGATTAGTTAGGAAAAAGTTTGTATAAAGAGGTGAAACACAAACCTAAGGATGAAAAATTGTTAAAATGCTAGGTTTCTCCAAACTAAATAAAGGACTTTTTAATTATAACATTTATTTTTCTACCAAATCTGAAGGATGAAAAATTGAAATCAAGTTCATAGCATCCCTAGAAATTCTCTTGGGATCAAAGAGATCTGAGATTCTGACTCAAATTCTGCTGATAACTAGTTGTGAGATTGGAGAAAAAAATCATGTTTTCTCCAGATCACAATTTCTTTATATGAAAAAATAGAGTTTAAAATAGAACAATGCAAACTTAAATGTTCATAAGAATGACCTCATAAGTTTATGAAAAATCCAGAGACTTGGATTCTGCTCATGAGAGCTTCTTACTCAGTAATTCTGGGTCGTACCAAGAAATCTATTTTTTAAGACATTTTCCAATTTATTATCATGCGGGTAGTCTGAGGATCATACTTTGAGAATCACTGAAAGAGACAATGTGTAAGAAGCATGACCATTAAAAATATACAGTATTTTGACAAGTGCTGAGTTTTCAAACCATAACAGTCTACAGGGAAGTGACTGAATTTTTTCCTTCGATAGTAGGTCAGAAACTATTTTTTTTATTTACAAAAATTATAAACTGTTTACTGTCACTTTTCCCAAGGGCTACTATAACAAATTACAAAAATAAACATGCTATGGTGCACTAAATCACAAACACTTCTGATTAAAGTCACACAGCCAAAGGCTAAAATTGAACAGCTTTAGAAAGCAATATAATAAGTGTGTTTGTTCAAACTGAAACATCCAATTATTCCACTGACCATAATACTGACTGAGATGAAAAGGAGAAAATTCTCGAGCAGGTAGTAATGTATTCATTGATACAGGATACCAAGGGGGAAAAAAAACAAAATATTTACCACTGAAACACACCAAATTGTTAAACCCTTCCCTGCTACATAATAGGCATAGGGCGGGCCAACACTTACCATTGAGGAAGTTAGTATTAAATTACAAAGCTTCATCTATAGCAGAGTCAGTAGAAAAGGATCACATCTCTCCAGGGCTTATAAGGGCAGCATTGCAGAGCTAGCTCAATCTGCACTGTGACGTAACATTTATATTATATATGCAATGCTGCTCATCACATGAGCTTATCTCTAAAATAGAACAGACTCATCATTTCAACTGTGGCCACGACCTGTGATTTCTACCTGCTTATAGTTCAAGGTTCCATTTTAAACACATACAATTTTGAATAGGTGGGATTTTGATGTAATAGGGATATTTGAAGACAGGGAAAGCTTAAATTGTAAAATGAATTCTTATTCAAACATTTTAGAACTTACTATTGTAAATTTTTGTTCTCTCAAATATGTGTGACATGCACTTTATTTCTTCAGAGCCACCGAAGTTTTCCCTGTTACAGAAGATAATAAGAGTGATAATATTATATATAGTAATCAAAATTTAGAAATTTATTATTTAAGCTAAAAGCCAGCTCTGGGCTTGACTTTTTTAGCTATATTGGTCCATTTCTGATTATTGTGGCTAAGTTTAATGACTCATAAAGCAAGAAATATATCAAAATATGTACATTTTTAGAGAAAAAGTCATTTGGTTCTGAAAACAAAATTTCTTGATGAGGCTAAATGGAAATTATGCACGAATTACGCTTCATATCAACAAGAAACTATTGCAAACTACAAAGAGTGGTAAGTGATAATAGTAGCCTTACAATTGACTTTAGAGTTCAACCCACTCAGTCCTCTCATTTTACGGATATAAAAACTAGGAATCAGAAAGCTAAAGTGATATGCTCCTTAGTGACAAAGCTGTGGATGGAATCCAAGTCTCTTGAAACTCTTTCAAGTAATATTTTCAGTTTACCATCTACAGGAATTACTCAGTTTTGACAATCAAGAATCCTCAGTATATTTATTAATAGCTTCTCAGAAGCAAGGAAGACTGTGCCATGATTTTGCCTCAAATTTGGTTATCTCCCAGAAATCAATATCCGTTTTGTTTACTAGCTTCTTTGATATAGTTTAATAGAATTAAAAATATCACAGGACTGGGTGTGTTGCAGTATCTTGGTATGGTCATGTAACAAACAAATTTCTGTGAACTAAGAAACATTGAAACATTAGTATGTTTTTTTTTTTTTTAGTTTTTAGTGGAGAAGACTGCATAGATCTTAGAAAGTGAGTCTTACTTCTTCAGAAAGAAATGTCCTCAGAGTAAAGAAGTTCAATTCATCAGCTAACATAGAAATATCCCTTCAAACCCCCAAATCCCTTTGCTCACAAAATAAGCTTCTGGTCTGTAATTTGATAAACTGAATGGATTTTCCCACTAGAAATTTTATGCCCCATGAAGACAAATAGTTCTGGATTTCAAGCCACATATATCTCCAATTTTAAATGAACTGCTATTATGTTGTTTTGAGGAGGTCTCTGGTGAATCGAATCAGGTCTTTTTTGATTCCTTAGATGATTGCTGAACAAACTGATAATATAGAACTTCTCAATGTGCATTCGTTTCATGAAATCTTGGAGTGATTTACGACAACATTGGGCAGGAGAACAGTAAACAGATCTCCTTGTACTTGACAAGTTCATGGGAATAATGAAGGAATATTACCCAGCAATAGTGCACAAAAGCATCCTGAAATGGGCAGAATATTTAGATTATTTTTACACTTTTTCAAATTCTGTGTTCTCATAAAGGACAGGAAAAACTCATCATAGACAAGGATAAGGCTGCTTATTAATGTTACATTATGTAATGTATATAATCAAATGAACTTGGTGGTTGGGCACTACTGTTGGATTTTACAACATTTACCACTTTATTTCATCCTCTTGATGACTTTGAGGCAGATAAAGACTCTGTTTTCATTTATAATGTTATATCCAGGTATTACTATTTATAAGACAAAAAATGGAGACACAAACAAATAGTTCAGTCAAATAGTGGAATTCAGTCCAAAATTTTATCTTTGAAGTTTTCTATGTATTCTTAATGGAATGGTACTTGGGGAGATTTCAAGAGGGATTACATTGAGTCCTATACTTTTTTGAGAGTAGTCCTAGTATGTCTTTTGACTGTAACAGAATTTTAATATAAGACAAAGTTATCCCCCTTTTATTTTGGTTGTACACCCAAACTGTTAGCATACACACCTTTACATGTCACATTGTTTAATGCCAATTTCTTTCACTAAACAATCAACCCATGAGGCCAGACCTCATGCTCATTTTACTCATTGCTGTATACACAGTGTATGACCTATCATGTAATAGAACTCAATTAATATAATAGTAATCAGTGAATGAATGAATGAATGGGTGATGAAGACCATAACATGCATTGTTAAAACCAGTCAGGTGCAGGAATAACGCATTGGGTGTTTATTTTGACATTCTTTTTAGTGCATATGTTCAAAAAGCCATTCCATTTATGCCTATATGATCCCAATAATCTTACCCAAATTAGGAAATAAAAAGTGTTATTAAAAACAGCAATAACAACTGGCATCTATACTGCTCAAATGATAATCTAAATGATCCTTATTTAAGACAAGCACAAACCAAACAATAAAATCCTTAAAAGAGATGCCCAGTGTTTTAGTTTTATTATGTATACATTTTTAAAGGATAAGGGTAAATTTTAAGCCTTTATTCATCTTTATGATTACATAAAGCTGTTTATTATTGAATAAACAGTTTTTTGGTAGTCTTTTTCTCCTCATTTATTTAGCAATAGTCACAAGTGGGTTTATGCCTACGTTTAACACATTTGATATGCACTGTGGCATACATTATCTAACTTTAACTTAATAGCATTACCATGATAATCATTTTTTCCTCTTTTATAGTGGGGAAATTGAAGATAAGAGAAAGTAAATAAGTTGTCTAGTGTCACACAAGTAACACATACTGGGGCCAGCACGGGACGTCAGGTGTTCTGATGCCAAACTGGTATTCTTTTCACTACCTCAAGCAACTCAAGACTCCCTAGCCTGTAAAGATACTACTGGCTCTTGTTCCCAGTTTTATAATTCTCATTTCAAGGGTAATTTCACCACCCTGTACTATCTCAGAGTTGTGTTCCAAATATACAGATACAATATCTCCTGTCTTTAGCAGAATTTGATTATTAAAAATTTGTAGTAAACGAATTTCTTATGTGCAAGTTCTTTCTAGTTCTCTGTTCAAAAAGAACCAGAGGATCTGAGCTTGTCCTCATTTTGAAAACTGATTTTATTATAAGTGTGATACACATTTGAAGCAATAAAAAAATTAATACAAAGGAAAAATATAGAAAAGGTGCAAAGAAAAATAGAAAACAAGGAAAGAAGGAAAGGTGAAAAGGAGGAAGGGAGAGAGGAAGAGACTGAGGAAGAGAGGAAGTTGAGAAGAACAGAAAGAGGGAGAAGGAGAGGGGAAAAAAGAGAGAGAGAGAGAGAGAAGGAGGGAAAGAGGAAGAAAGACCAAGAAAAATGACTTATTTTCAAAAAGCCTACTACTTTTTTCTCTGCATATATTAAACCTAACAATTACCTAAGTTAGGTTCATAAGCACTGACCTGGGAAATTTACTGTAATAAAGTGATAAGGAAAAAAAAAAAGCAAGTTTCAGGGTAATAGTTTTAGTATCAATATATTGACATTTATGTTTAAATTTTTTTTTAAAGATAAAAAAATGCATTTGTGTTACTGGAAGCATGGGGGTGAATATCTACAGCAACTATGTCAATCTGTTAACATCAGTTATTTTCTAAAGTTTAAGGTTTGAATCAAAGGGGAAAGTACATCCTATTTTATTCCCTTTATACATCTCTATATTTTTGAAGTGTTTGAAGCCTATATTATTTTAAAACTAAAAGGAAAACTTTCATAGTATATTTTTAAAATTTTGCTGAAATCAAACTAGATTGTCATGGTATCATGATGTATCTTTACTACATAGTAATGTAAGTGAAATGAGCTCAAATTATCTTTAACTATACGTTCTAGGAATACTCCAAATAATTAGATGACTACATATACACACACACACACACACACACACACAAACAAAACAAACAAACAAAAAACCCTATAATTTTGCCCCTTGGTTATTTATTTATAATGGTAAAACAATCTGAATGCTTTTGAAATACTAACAAATGTTTTGTTAGGGTTCTCATGATTGTCACTTAGTTGACAGCCAGAATTTAAACCTGGATTTTATTTAATGTAGCTATACTACACATCAGTAGAGAAATTTGGGGGTAATGTGTGTTGACACCAAAGAAAATTTCATGTATGCGTACCGTACAGCACAGAAACATCCATCTGTGATCAAGCCCTGTCCCAAGCTCGGGAATAATCATGGATGTGGTTTATGTGAATTTCCTTTTGAAAATTTTGTTAACCCAGTTTTAAATTTTAAAATTATCTACAGATCACAAAATCCTCAACACACCATCAATGGGAGCAGAATCCAGTCTAACATTGTTCCTGGGAGGTGTTCCCTAATTTTAATTAAAAATAGTATAATTTGTAAGCCACTAATAGGAAAAATACCTATATTTTGACATAGTTGGCTTCCATTCCCTAAATATTTGCCTTAACCTATACATGTTGCTAGTCATCATGCTACAATATCATTTACAAGACAGAAATAGAGAAAGAAAAATACAGATAGAGATGGAGAGACAGAGTGGGAGACAGGGAAAGAGGGGTCGGGACAAGGAAAAGGAAGAGAAGGAAAAAGAAAGAGCGATTTAAGTCTTCAAAGCTGTATAGGAGATTGTGCAAATAGTAGATGAGCAACAAATATTTGTTGGATGAATTACTTTAGATTAAATGTTTTACAATATCCCTATTCTCTAGACTGTCAATCACGGTATTTTATTTTTTTTTTAGGATGAGAAATTGGAAAGGAAATCAATATCCAACAGATGAGAGGTGCTTTAAAAAAAATCTATGGTGCATCCATCCATTGAAAATGATGTTACATGTGTGCATTGACAGACATGAAAAGATATTCAATATATTAAAGACAAGAACTGCTTTAAAAAACAATAGGAAGCATATAATCTCATTCTGATGCCTTTTGAGAGATTTGATTGCATTTTAAAACTTCCCCAGGCTATTTAAAGTTGGGAATGTATTATTTCACTTACACTTACATTCCACCTATACAAAATGTGCATATAGCTTAACGTTCAGAGGATAAAATGGTACTATAATAAAAATGCAATTACATTCCACAAGTTAGATAATTTAAAGACCACAATTTTAATATTAGATGCAATCTTTATTATATATTTTATGACTTTATTGTAACTATGAGTTTGTAAGTTTCATAAATCAAGGCACATATCTAAGTTATCTTTAGAGCTTATGTTTGGAAATTATGTGTTTTATAATGTTTGTTGAACAAATGAGAGAACGTGTGAGTGAATGATTAAGTGAAGAAAAGTATCTGAAGTATAATCGATGTTCTTTTGAATACTAAGGAACTGTGAGTCTTGAATCATTCAGTAAGGAAGAGGATAAGTGGAGGCAGAAACTAATTGATAATTGATATCCAGGCACAAAGAGCAGACTTGGTGAGGTTAAAGAGCTCTATACACCCCTAAAAGTGCAATTAGGTTGATGTTAAATGTTTAACGAGAGATTTTAGAATTTAAATTTTAATAAGTATTTTATGTAAAAATGCCAATGCTTAACATTTCATCTGAAATAACAAAATGTAGAGAAAAAAATGGGTGGATTTCAAAAAGTCTCCAGAACCTTTAATATATATATATATATATATATAATACAACATTAAAATATGTCATCTAATATTATGAAAGCATAATAGAGTGAGGGAGACAATGGAAGAAACTGAATTACTTATAAATAATTTTGGTTTGATTTTAAATTTTATATATGTACATATATACATACACACACATATACACCTGGATATTTTTATGCATTTATTATTCATCCATTTACTCATTTGTTTATTTATTCAAATATTCTTTGTGTGCATAATAATGCTTGTCACTCAGTTTCTGTCCTCAGGGAACTCAATAGTCTTCTTGAAGGAAGTTGATCTTAACCAAACAGCCAAATAAATGAAAGAAAAATTAAGATTTTGATGTGTGTTAAGAGGAAAAAGTAGGTGATGCTCTAAGAATACAAAGCTGAGAAATTTGACATGTTCCTAGTCTAATATGACCCTAATACATCATCCTTCCTACCCACTTCATAGCTGGATAGGATGAAGAATAACGTGATTAAGTGACATTTCACAAATACGGCAAAATCTGTGTGCTGCTGCTATCCTCCTTCTTTTGTTCCTTTATAAAAACAAAACAATTTCCCAATACACATATTTAAATATAAATGACAAAAAAGAGGAGAGGTTTTATGTGTACATGGAAAGAAGCAGAATATATGCAGACTTTGAACAATTTTTATATTAACATAAAAATCTATTTCAGCTTTAGACCTGAACCAAAGCTCAAAAGGCACAGTAATTTAAAATTGAACTTCATGTATTATACATGTTGATCTTTTTTTTTTTTTAATTGGGAGAAGTTGGTTCAAGCTTACAAGTCAAAGGAGATGGGTTTTCTATTGTGTACATATGTCCAAATCCAAGAAAAATGTTACAGAGATTTGTTTGCATTATTTTTTAAATGTTCTGAAAATAGTAGCCAAATGGTAATTATTTGGACTCTGTAACTTTTAGAATATTATAGTGAAAAGAAACCTTAGTTATCATTAATATGGTATATTTCTTAGATGAGGGATGTCATGACCTGAAAGGCTAAAGACAGAAAGGATGTAAAAGAACAAAGCATAATGGAAAAAAAAATGTGCCTAGGAGTCATCAGATCAAAGCTCAAGTTCTCCCTCTATCACTGAAAATATTTTTCATCTCTATTTAGAATGCTCTTCCAAGCCACTGACTCTTCACCTAGTGAAAACCTTTTCATCTTTCAAGATTCACCTCAAGTTTAAATTGTATTATAACAACTTCGTCTTTACTCCTCCTACTCTTGAAATGTATTCTTTTATAGTTAGTAGTTGCATAAGTATTAGTTTTCCCTATCAAGAACACAAGGGAAAAGTGTCTGCGCTATTTGTCTTAGTATGCCTTATTTGTCCATGTACTCATTTTTAACTTTCTTGCAAATATAAAATGTCTTAAGAATCTAATTTAACCCATAACTAATGAGGAAAGACATCAAAACTGATTCTGAGGATATTTGAAGAGATAGGTATTTATAGTCTATTTAATAAAGGAATGTTAGGATAAGAATGCTGTGTTAAATGTAGACCTGATTAATCCCCAACAGAGGAATAAACCATCATCTTCTATATTTACTACCGGTCAGAATTATGCATATCTCAAACAAACAAACATTCACAATTTAATATGATGTCAATTCACTAAGTATGAACCTACATTTAATAAAAAACAGTGATTTAAACAAAATACAGTACCAAAATCTTGGATGAAACTCTACCCATACCTGATAATAAAAAAAAAAAAAAAAAGTCATCCACAGTTTTTTCTTATTTCAAAGTTTAAGATATGTTTTTACAAGTAGTTGTACCCAAATATAAATGTTTGTCAAATGGATGAATGAAAAAATGAGTAAACAAAGTTTAGAGAGAAATTTAATATGTCTGAACTTTAGTTTCCTTACCTATAAAGAAAAATCATAAATTTTACCTTATAGGAAAAACAAAAGGATTATGAATATCATATGCCTAGTGCCTAACCCTAAGTAAGTGTCACTTGTCCCCTACTTCCCTTTCTCATTCTTAGTCTGGTGTCTTCTCCAGCATACCTCTTGCTTCTCTAGGACCAGTCACCTAATTGTGGTATGCATTTTTTTCATTCATAGATAAAGTCCAGCTTTATTAAGCTTTTCTGGGGTTGCAGAAACTCTTGCAGTATGAAATACATGAGGCTGAGAGACCTACTGCAATGAATATTAGAGCTGTATGTTATTAGCTAATTAGTGCTACATCTTGACACTTTGTTTTCTTGCTTCTTATATCTACCCAAAGCTATCCATGTTTTTTTTCCTTCCTCAATTTCTCTACCAGTTAGTTTACTCATATATCCCACAGGGTTTCATCTCAGTCATATACTACTTTTTCTTAATTTATTATACTCCTAGCCGTGAAACAAGGATGGCCTGGAGCATTTTAAAATCAGAGGGATGTGATGAAAATTATTTTTTTCCTCATGCTTTACCAGTAGCACTACTGAGCTCCCTATTTGTTTCCCATTAAGCATATGGAGATTCTAATCACCAATTGACAGTATCTGTGCTTTCATGGGAGGGGGTTGTGGTGGTGGTAACAATTAGTTGGTCATTAACCCTTGCAATATGCCAAGTCAGGCTACTTCTATTTGCATATTAAACTAATGGCTACAAGAACAGAGTGAAGAGGCCATGAAGGAGATCATTACCTTGGAATAAAAAATAATGGCTTTGCTTTTTGGAGATAATACTTTCCTTAGGATTTTTATGGTGTCAAAAGAACAAAACAAAGAATAGGAATCAGAAAAGTATGACTGGATATGAGAACGTCAAAAATAATCTAGATACTCTACAAGTTTTTTTTTTAATCTTAATCATTTTCCTGTTTAAGAAAAGGTAGATATTTCTGAACCAAAACAAAGCATAACAAAAACCAAAAAATGAAAACCACTAACCTCATTCTCATTAGATGTAGTTATACACAGGATATTTTAAATGGCTGTTCCTTAAAATGTTACAGACAGACACATAGATGTAAGGTTTTACTTTCAAGTAACCTCATGATTGATTAAAATTTTCATGAGCATGATACATATTTAAATACCAGAATAGATAATTGTGGTAGAGGTGAAGATTAATTAATAATATATAAAACCATTTGGTATTTTGTTAGCATTAAAAATGACTAATAAGAGGAAGGACTTCCAGCAAGGAAATGGTTACTGTTCTTTAAATTATTTGGTCAAATTCAGGTTTGTGGATGTGAAAAACAGAAAATATAAGGGCGTACGAGTTAGAAAACAAAATAAAGGGAATATTTATTTTTCCTATTCTAAAAGTCCACAACAAATCAAGGTGGTTAGGTAAGATTTATATCTCACACAAACTTTTACAGGTGAAATTTAAATTGATTTCCTTCTTCTCTATAATAAAATGGTAAATAGTTGATTATCATAAAATAAATCTTCCAAATACTTGGAATCAGTTAAGTATCCGCTTAGCTCTGTTTCTCCAATATAAAATTACTTATAAACTAACTTATGAATCATGCACGTACCTTTAGAACAAGCACAGTACATAAATTAACAATTCCCCTTGAGGAATAAACTCATGCGTTCTTTTAAAATATAAGCGACACTTCCCATTTATATAGCATTTTTCTGCCAAAGTGTATGGGGAGCCTCACATATATCATTCTAATAGCAGTGCTTTGTTTATGTTTAGCATCTTTATACAAAGAATGCAAACCAGTTTGGAGACAAATTCACTCTTTATAACTGTTCCAGGAGACAAAAAATCCTCTCTGAATTTAAGAGCAGTGTTAGTATTTTCTTTTGTAGATTGCCAGTGGATCAAAATTCAGGGCAAAATTCCATAGTGGAAAGTAGGATGAGGATTCAGAGAGGGAGGGAGGGAAGCAAAGATGAAGCCTCAAAAGAAAAACGAATGCCATGTTATTTCTTTCTTCACTATTTGTCTCATTTCTGAATGTTTTGGTGACTGCTCTGATTTTTCCTTGTCTCCAAACTCATCTTTTCCCGATCTCAGGCTTCCTCTCACCCTATATCCCATGACCTCTCCTTCTTTTCACTATGTTAGAGTGTGGCCTTGACTTCTTCAATACTAACTGCTTTGTTAAGTCCACCCCATGACTTGGCTGAAAATGTGTTTTCATTCAGTCACCATATGAAAAGAACCTTTCTCAAACCTCTCCCGACACCTCCCCTCCTCCAAATCCTTTGCAACTTCTTTCCAGCATAATACTAATTCCCTGTATGTCTTGAAAATAATCTGTTGTAGTTTTCCATCTACCTTCCAAGCTTCTCTTATATCTTTCATTGCAGAGCCCTTTTCTAACCCCCATGGTCTATATTTCTCCAGGAGGCCCTCTGCCCTTCTTGCCCTGTCTCCTTGGTGAGGATCTCATCTATTTTAATAGCTTCAATTCTCATCAATCATGGAACAATAAAAGTGAGAATAATTTACATTTTAAAATGAGCAAGTAAAGAGAAGGCCTTTCCATATCGGGCATTATATGTTCTGATTGAAACAATGGTACTTACCAATAATTACCAGATAGATAATACACATAGACATGGATAATAAACAAAAATAAGTCATCAGCACTAGAACCTTATACAAGACTTTAATAAGTAATAATGAGACATTAAATTCACTAGATAATGGATGGCTTATTCAAAAAATAGTGTTTTGGATGCTATATTAGTTTTCTATTGCTGCTGTAACAAATTACAAAAAACTTACTGCTTTAAAACAAAATAAATTCATTATCTCACCATTTTGTAGGTTAGATGTCCAACACAGGTGTCCAGGACTAATAGTAAGGTGTCCAGAGCACTGTGCTCCTTTCTGGAGGGTCTAGAGGTTCATCAGTTTGCTTGCTTATTTGGGTTATTTGCAGAATTCAGTTTCTTGCAGTTACAGGACTGAGGTTCCAACTTTCTTTTTGGCTGTCAGCTGAGGGCTGTTCTCAACTTCCAGGGTCCACCAGCGTTCCTTGGCACAGGATCCCTTCTGCCATCTTTAAGCCAGCAACAGTAGGTCAAGTTCATCTCATTTTTCATTTCTCTGTCCCAGCTGGGACATTTTTGTTGCTTTTAAAAACTCATATGATTGGATTGGGCCCTCTCAGGTAATCTGTCCATCTCAAGGTCTACATCCTTAACCAGTATTTTCAAAGTTCTTTTGACATGAAAGGTGAATATTTATAAGTCCTGGAGTTTAAGACAAGGAAATCTTGGAGAGAAAGTGAATTATATTATTCTGCCTGTCACAAGTCCATTAATTAACTATTTGAAAAGTCATTTATGACCAACTCAATGCATCTTACGCTAAAAAAAAAATAGTGTCTCATATATAAGTTAACATAGAAAAGGAAAAAAAAATATATTGATAGATTTAACTCAAGCTGGGAGTAGACTTCCCAAGACTTCCCAAACATGTAATCAACAGTAGAAACTGTAAAGGAAAAAAAAACAGGTTAGTTTGACTTCTCTAAGGCTGTTTTTCTAAATGATTTTGAATCCCTCTGTCTCAAGACATTTTCCCCAATCCCCACTCACTCCACCTGGAAAATGCTACTTAGCCTTGAGTTAAAACTAATTTACTAAGAAATAACTGATCATACCTTCCTCAAGGAAGCTATGGTATTCTTTTGTTCTTCCTCACACACACACAAAAATATCCTGTTTTGCTGAAAATGTGCATGCTCACATGCATGGAACTTTGCTCTGTTTTCCATTCTCAGAATTTCTTATATTTTTCCTCAGACTTGTTCTTCCTTCAGAATTGTATAAAATCTCTTCTCTGTGTGGTTCCTTTGAAGCAATTTCTTTGGAGAGTGCCTCCTCCCTTCCTATGCAGCAGCTCAAAAAGAGAACATGTATTTTCCTTCAGATTCCTTTGCTACTTCAAAAGTACATAAATCTTAATATATCAAAATTATCAACAAAAATAAAAAGCAAATAAAAAGTAATGATAAAAATTTGTAGCAAATATTACATGTAAAAGTCAACATACCAAAAAAAAAAAAAGAGGAAAAAAATCAACAGACTGATTCATTGTTTTAAATTGGTTAAAAAGAAAAAGGTAAAATAAATTCACTAAAACCTATAGAAAGCAAATGGCAGGTGAATACATGTGGTAAAGTGCCTGGATAAACAGACAACTTCCAGGAAGAAAAAGCCCAATAACCTGTTTTAACATTTGATTCCACTTGTAATCAAACAAATTCAAATGTAGTCATTAAAATTTTCATTTTTAATACAACTGACTGCTAAAACTTAAAAGACTTGCTTTATGAGAATATAGTTAGCAGTGCTCATATATTGCTGGATATGGTACATTCTTTTGGAGACAAATATGACAAAATATGTCTAAAAAATCTTTGAAACCATAATTTCATTTCTAGGAACATATCCCAGAGATATCATCTTAAATGAGGACCCCTATTTAGGTCTGAGATGTGTGCTACTGGATCATTTAAAATAGTAAAATATTGCGGGGTTAGGACCTCAAATGTTGAAAAATTCGGCATGCCTTCCTGCATCGCTGTGGTGTGGATGTGATTTGTTCGGTCCCACCAAATATCAGGTTGAAATTTGATCCCTAATGCTGGAGGTGGGGCCGGGCAGGTGTTTTGTTCATGGCAGCAGTCTCTCATGAAAAGCTTGATGCCATTCTCCAGGTAGTGAGTGAGTTCTCCCTCGATTAGTTCCCATTGGAACTGATTATTAAAAAGAGCCTGGCACTTGCCTCCTCCTTCTCTCTTTCCTCCTCTCTATCCTTGTGATCTACACACTCTGGGTCTCATTGGCCTTCTGCCATGAGTGGAAGCTTCATGAGGCCCTGTCAAAAGCAGAGGCTGGGCCGGGCGTGGTGGCTCACGCCTGTAATCCTAGCACTCTGGGAGGCCGAGGTGGGCGGATCGTTTGAGCTCAGGAGTTCGAGACCAGCCTGAGCAAGAGCGAGACCCCATCTCTACTAAAAATAGAAAGAAATTATATGGACAGCTAAAAATATATATAGAAAAAATTAGCCGGGCATGGTGGCTCATGCCTGTAGTCCCAGCTACTCGGGAGGCTGAGACAGGAGGATCGCTTGAGCTCAGGAGTTTGAGGTTGCTGTGAGCTAGGCTGACGCCACGGCACTCACTCTAGCCTGGGCAACAGAGTGAGACTCTGTCTCAAAAAAAAAAAAAAAAAAAAAAAAAGCAGAGGCTGATGCCACACTTCTTGTATAGCCTGCAGAACCGTGAACCAAATAAACCTCTTTTCTTTGTAAATTACCCAGCCTCAGGTATGTCAGACTAAGACAGGGGTTGGGAACATTTTCACATTGGAAGGCCACACTAATTTAGCTGTGATCAAAAAAGGCCGCATTCAAGAAAATTAAATTAGATATACTTAAAACTGTACATTATTTTGTAAAAATGTAACTACTATGTACTTAATCATTTCAAACAATGAAAAATGTTTGTTGATTTTAAAGTTAACCAACATTTTAGTGACTTTGTTGTGTCTGCTTTTTGTTGGAAAGCATTTGAATATTTGGTTGCAGCATGAAGGTCTGCAGTTTCAGTTGATCCTCTAGGTGGGTATCAGTCATTTGTGACCTTAAGGGAGTCTTGATTTGGGTTAGATAGGAGAATATAGATTCGCAACAATAAGTAGTTGAAAAGCAAGACAGCATTTGGGGGGCATGTTGCCGAAAGTGTGGGTATTCTACTGCATTTTTCCATGTTTCAGTTGGATCTTTCTTAGCATCAAACAATGACTTTAAGATATCATCTACTGAGAGCTCAATCAATTCCTTCTTTAGTTCTTTAGGTACATTGGTGATATCAACTAGGTGAGGCTGAAATGCTAATTTGAGTGTGATGTCAAGATTCTCAAAGTCAGTGAACCTTTCATTGTATTCTTCAGTTGGAAGATCTATGATAGCTGCATAGTCTTCAAATGATTTGAATACATCATCCTACTCATCAATGACCTCTGCTAACTGGGGAAAATGTTCATTTGAAATTTCCTTTTGAAGAAGAAGCATTTTGAGAAAAGATAGCTTTTTTCGAAATTCTTGGATTTTTTTTTTTTTTACCACATATCATACATAGACTTAGTCTTACCTTGTAAAGAAATATTCAAGTTGTTTTGATTTGACATGATATCACACAGAAATGCTGCATTCCTATAGAAATCTTCTTTCAATAATTCACATTGCTGATTCTATTCTTCATGAAATTTAACCATCTGTTCTTGCAGAGATAAAATTTTGGCTAACACCTGTCCTTGTGATAGCCAACACACTTTAGAATGATACAGCATATCCACACTGAATACTTCATCCTTCAATTTTAGCATGTTACAAAACTGACATGCCTTGTTGCATTTGCATGAATATGGTTAACAATACTTATAATTTGTTGCCAAGTGTAACTTAAAAAAATACCTTTAACACAGAGACTTTGCTGATGCAAGATACAATGAAAAGAAATGAGAGCATCTGAATCTCCTAATACTTTGTTTATCTATGCAATAAGCTCTTCATGTTTCCCTGTCATGGAAGGTGCACAGTCTGTACATACACTCACTAAATTTACCAAATTCAGTCCAGCTTCCTGACATTTATCTTGAAAGTTGAAAATATCTATTTCCCATGTTCTATTCTCAGATTGTCCAAAGCACATAACTCTTCATAGTAAAGAAAATCTTGTTATGACCCGAATGAAGTGTAAAACCTGCACCGAGTCAGTAGTATCAGTTGGTTCATCCAAAGCAATTGAATAATATATATTTTCCTTTTGAAGTATTTTATGAAGTATTTTATGAAGTATGTTTATGAAGTCTGTTAAGTCGAAGGCTAATTCATGCTGCTGATCAGTTATGGATCTCCATACAAGAGGCAGTTGTTTGTTCTTTGAAATGTTATTGAGGTCTAAGCATCCTACAACTTTCACAATTTCAATATCGCTGAATGGCTTCCCTTTTTTCCCCGAGAATATAAGCTATGTTATAAGATGTGTCACTGGCATCATTGCCAGGTCTTATTGCTGCTTAAAAGAATTGTCTTTGCTTTTGATTTTCATTTTTTAATTTCTGCAACACATTAAAAATATGTTTTCTTCCTTCAGCATTCTCTTGGTCTTCTTCGACATGATGGGCTGTTAAACAGAATTTAAAAATACTGTCGAGCTGTGCAAATATTCAGAAATTCCACTTCAGACAGAAGCACAGTTCACTACTGGAAAAAGCTAATAACAGACTGGCATACTTGACCCCCATAAACTCTCACCAACCAGCGTCATGTAGTAGTAATACCAGTCAGGCAGGGGAAGTTAGAACTAAATCATGAGCATAGCATCTGTCAATTTAAGCCTTATGGCTTACTAATGTTCTAGTTGTGCCCATCAATCTGGGAGGATTATTTCATTGAAACTTATTTTATTCTTTGGTATTTTAAAAATAAAATAATATAAAAATTAATAAAAATATATTAATAAAAATAAAAGGATTTTTGTGTAAAATTTGGATTCAGTCAAAAGGCCGCACTTAAGGACCTAGAAGACCACATGTGGCCTTATGGCTGCAGTTTCCCACCTCTGGTCTAAGATATGCACCCTTCCCCAGACACATTTCTAGCAGCCAACTTCTCTTTTTTATCTTAAGAATTTGGTCTAATTTTAACAATGATCAAACTAGTTTAATTTCTATTTCTTTTCATCTGGATTATCATGACAAATCTTGAATTGATATTTATGCACCTTGTCTTTCTCTTTACCAATCTATGCACAAGACTTCTATACAAATTTCCTAGAGCATAAAAATACAATGTATTTGTTCCTTCAAGATTATGTACACAATTTTCACTCTGGCTTATATGACCTTCTATAGTATGTTCCTAATATATATTTTTAACTAGTTTATTATTTTCCTTATATATCTTGCACTCATAGATTCACTGCTGCTCTGTGAAAATATCTAGCAATTTCCTTCCTCTGTGCTTTTATACATGATTTATCTCCCTCCAGGGAGTTCTCCCATTGACATGTTTAAACCCTGTTTTACTAGTCATTATCTATTTAAATTTTATCTGCCTTTAATTGTTTTTTTTGTGAAGTAATACTGTTCAATAAATGTTCAAAGTGTTCCTAATTTCCTTAATGAAATGTCTTCTCTCCTGTCCTTGATTATCCATGTCTTTAGGTTTGTACTTTTTAGAGGTACTTAATTTTACCTACCCGCCATATGTATTTGTGTACTCCTTTAATTTCCTTTATTAAATCTTAAAGTCATTGAGAACAAGGATGTTGAAGAAACATGTGCTGTTCAAGAAATGATCATGGTGTTGTAGTGAACTCCTAATTCACTCTCTAGTACAGGCAGAAAGAAGTGAAGAAGATTGAGAATGGGCATCCTGTTCCTTTTTGATTGTTTGTTTGTTTGTTTGTTTGTTTTTGTACTTTGTCCATTTTGGGTGTAAATTTGGTGATCAAATGTTAGCCTAAGAGATTCAATTTGGCAAATGCCTGGAGGTAAATCATAAATTATTTAACAAAATGCTTATTCAGCTGGAAAAGAGAAAGCCACACAGACTGGGGCTGTTGATATTTAGCTCGAAATGAAATCCATAGTCACCTCAGTGGTTTAACCATGGCTCAAACAATACTGTTAAAGAAATAGAATAGAACTATTACACATGTGAACTAAAATAAAATCTTAAGGCTCCCCCCACCAGCTGATGGAATGGACCCCCTCTTGGCCAGGGGGATATCCTAAAACTAAATTGTCTACCATGAGGAGGGAGGTCAGACATGCCTCATCATGCCTCTCTCCCTTCTTGGAGACATCCTTTGTAACCCATTAACAGGCCTAAGGTTATGCAAGACAAACCTACAGGTCCTCAGTTTACACAACAGATATATGTTGGTGGCTGGTCTCTGATTAACAGAGTTCCTTATCTTAAAACATTCCAGGGCTTTAGATAAAGCTTCATGTCTTTAACCAATTACAAGTCAAAGAATCTTTAAGCCCACCTATAACCTGTAAGCCCCTGCTTCAAGACGGCCCACCTTTGGGGGCCAAACCCATGTATGCCTTCCATGTATTGATTTATGACTTTACCTGTAACCCCTGTCTCCCTGAAATGTATAAAACCAAACTGTAAGTAACCCAGCCACAGCCAGTCCACTTGCTCAAGGTTTCTTGGGCGTGGCTCTGCGTCATGGTCCTCAAGTTTGGCGCAGAATAAATCTCTTTAAAATTATTTTACAGTTTGGCTTCTTTTCCGTTGACACACACGTGTTAATGCTTGTATCCTGAAAAGTACACATGCAGTTTCAGGTCTGTGGTTTCCTTCAACCATTTCCTTTTGAAGCCTGTTAAGACAAAGAAGGCCCACCTGACAGAATTCTTGAGGCAATTGTTTCTCTTTGGAGCCAAACATCATACTACAAACTCCTTAAAAATGTTTCTGGAAATAATAAATCATTAAAGTGAATCTTCATTACAAAAGCTTGAATGTACTTGAAATATCCGAGAAAGCCTTGACGTTATGAATATATAAAACCTCAAAGCTAGTCATTTTATAAATAAAAATCATTAAATTTTAATCAAAAGAAGATTTCTTCAATGTAGGCTTGTAAATGTTTTATATCCGATATTCATTGAAAGGTTTGCTCTTTTTGACTGCCTTATCCTTGATGCCATGCTCATTCTATTTGCCTGGATCTCAGATACCATTTCAGTATGTGTACGCAATTGATTTGATAGAACTTAGAGTCCTAGCCCTGGCACCCAGCATGACTGGTACAGAAAACACAGAAGCTCATCTATTTTAGATTTTTATTCTTAATTTACATGGTTTCTGAATTATTATTTTTTTTAAAAAACCACATCTTAAATTTTCAAAAGAGAACTTTGTAAAAGATATTTTGAGATCTCCTCTGAAGTTTAAGTGTGTTATAAGGTCTCCTCCGGTAGGAGAAAGCACTGCATTTGGCAAGACTGACTATTTCAGGTGATACAAAATCGTATTTGTGTAATATTTTCAGAAGAATCCTATTTTATTATGAAGAAGGTAGACAATTATTTGTGACAGTGGTAAGTCACGTTGATGGCATATGTTTTTGATATGATGTAGGAGAATGGCACTTCACTTCTGTAGTCTTTCTCTTAAAAACACATGACCCCCATCTAGCCATAAGAAAAAGATCAGATGAATCCCAAATGAGGGACATTCTGCAGAATATTTGAGCAGTAGTCCTCAAACCCAGCAAGGTCATCAATACCAAATGAAATTGTCGCAGTCTAGAGGAGCCTAAGGAGATGCGATGACTAAATGTAAAATAAATGTGGTGAGATGCTGGCAGAGAAAAAGATGACAAAAATACCATAGGAATGTAAGATGCTAACAATAGAGGAAACAGAGTGTGTGAGGTACATGGGAACTGTATGAGCTTCATAAACTTTCTGTAAATCTAAAACTGGTCTAAGTAAAAAGTTTATTTAAAATTAATGATGAATCTTTTGGGATTATAGAAAGAGACTGTGTCTTGATTCTCATGTTGTTTACATGTATACATAAATAGGTGAAATTTACTGTATGTAAATTATATCCCAATAAGTGTAATATTTAAAAATGGGGAGGAAAAAGAAGGTTCCCTTGGCATGTGGCTCTCAGGAATGCTAAGCAATAAACCTAAGAACATGTCCTTTCTATAGCAATGATGAACAACAACACAAAAAGATGTCACACTTTGTTGCATTACCTGGAGGTGCAATGTCAGTGATTAGATTTGCACTTTTGTAATTGATTTTAAATATATTGTATATAGAGTTAATTTTCAGGATTTGAGGTAGTATTCATTGCAATACAGAGTAATGCTTAAGAATACAATATTGAAGTCCATTTGCCTTAGATTTGAGGCCCAAGTTCTGCCATTTACTAGCTATGCAAATTTGGGCAACTCATCCCACTCATCAAATTCTGGAGTTCCATATCAGCACAATGGGAATAATAATGCTTATATCATAGAATATTTTGAAAATTAAATAAATCAAGTTCAGAGCTAAGTATCCTGCATATGTTGGAGGAAGAGGTCTATTAATGACAGAGCACCATTATGTTTATCATGATGTAACTTTATGTTTGTCATAGTGTGAATGTGTATAATGGTAAGTGGAGAAGCAGAGTAGTGGAAAACGCTAATTAAAAGGTAACCCAAACATTGCCAATAGTTCTCACTCTATGGTCTATTTTTTACACTGGCTTCTGATATAAAGTTTAGCTAAGAACTAATGTTAAATGCATGCCTGTCAGGTTGTAACAATCTCATTTCTGTTTGGGAAAATAAACAGCCTAATCAGTGAACTTTTACAATGACCAATTTGCTCCTCCTAGAAATCTAGGGTAAAGGGCTCACTTAGTGGTTTTTCCCCACACCAAGGAAACTATTTTTTCCTTTCTGATAAATTGTGTAACTCAGAGGTCAATAATGGCGTCATGCATCACAAGTCCCTTCTCATGCCTCACAGTGCCTCAGGGCACCTATTCTAATGTGATCTGTCAGCCCCTACCTAACAGATTTAGTACTTACTTGTAATATATTAATAGCTTCATTTTTATATTTTGCTTTCTTCCCAAATAGCACTAAGAAATTGATTGCCAGCTCACTGAGTTGAGAATGAAAGCAGATTGTTGAGCATGAATTACGATCACGAAAATAGCATCAAGATTGCAAATTTGAATATGATAAATAAGAGATAAGTTTAAAAGGAGTTGGGGATCCAGCCTGGGTGGTTTTGCCATTAGAAATGAAAGAGATGGGACTTTCTAATATGCTTTAATCTTCAAAAAGAGTTGCCAAAGCATGCAATAAGAAATTCCCATCTACCTCAAAACATGTGAATGTTTGTTTTGCCTTCTTTCCAAAGTATGGTGATTTTCACAGGTCTTTAAAAATGAAAAGCAAACATGGATCCTCATTTAATCTACATCAAGTGAAAGAGCAGAAACTATATTGGATATTGTGCTAAAAGATCTATATTCATATTCTGCCTTCATTACACTACCAATATAACATCATGGATGGTGAAGTCATTTCACCTGTCTAAATTAGCAGGTCTTCTGTAGTACATATCACAAAGTTTTTGTGAGATTTAAATCAGTGAGAAGTGATTGGAGAATGGCAATACACAATCATAATAGAGTATTATTTCTCATTGACCTAAATTTGAATCAAAATTCTGCCACTTTCTAACTGTATGCATTCAGATGAATTATTTGAATTCTCAATTTCTTCATTCCTACAGCAGAATTCATAACCATTTCAAGGGATCTTTGAAGGACTAAAGGGGTCAAATAAGAGCAAATGGGACATTGTGAGAGTTCAACATTTATTATTATTAAAACTATGGATTCCATTATTCACTATTGTTTATCTTTCACTATTATACAGAAAAGATAACAATATCAAACCCATATTATTATAGCTTCTGCCATGTTTTCACATTCAGATCCTAAAGAGTGTTTCAAAAGGGTAGTGTGGCAAAATATTTTGTGGATATCAGAAAACTGATTCTGAAGTTGATTGATGGAGAAGAACAAAGCTGGAGGACTATCACTACCTTACTTTAAGACTTACTACAAAGCAACAGTAATTAATAGAGCATGGCAATGGTAAAAGAACAGACAAATAGATCAATGGAACAGAATAGAGCTGAGAAACTAATAAACAAATATTGTCAACTGATCTTTGAAGGGAACAAAAGCAATACAATAGAAAAACATAGTATTTTGAACAAATGGTGTTGGAACAACATTCACATGCAAGAAAATGAATCTACACACTGATCTTACACCTTTCACAAACACTAACTCAAAATGGATCATAGACCTAAATGTGAAATACAAAACCATAAAACTCCTACAAGATAACAAAAGAGAAAATCTGGATGACCTTGGGTATGGCAATGACTTTTTAGATACAATGCCAAATACACAGTCCATGAAAAAAAGTATAGGCGGGACTTCACTAAAATTTAAAACTTACTACTGTCAAGAGAATGAGAGGACAAGCCACAGACTGAAAGAAAACATTTTCAAAAGACATATTCTGATAAAGGACTATGATTCAAAATACACAAAGATGTCTTAAAACTCAACAATAGGAAAATGAACAACCTGATTAAAAAACGGACAAAAGACCTTACTTTAAAACTATCGCCAAAGAAGATATACAGATAGCAAAGAAGCATATGAAAAGATGCCTAACATCAAATGTCATTAGGGAGGTGCAAATTAAAACAACAACATTGCTACATACCTAGTAACATGGCAAAAATCCAAAACACTGACAACACCAAAGGCTGACAAGGATGTGGAGCAACAGGAACTCTCATTTATCCCTGGTGGAAGTGCAAAATGGATCAGCCACTCTGAAAGACAGTTTGGCAGTTCCTGTTAAAACTGAACATACTCTTATCATAGGAGTAATTGTGATCTTTGGGATTTACCCTAATGTGTTAAAAACAAATGTCCACACAAAAACCTGCACACAGATGCTTATAGCAGCTTTATTCATAATTGCCAAAACTTGGAGGGAACCAAGTTGTCCTTCAGTAGGTGGATGGATGAATAAACTGTAGTACCTCCAGACAAGGAATTATTATTCAATGCTAAAAAGAAATGACCTATCAAGCCCTGAAAAGACATGGAGGAAACGTAAATGCATACAAAGTGAAAGAAGCCAATCTGAAAAGGCTATATACTGTATGATTCAAACTATATGATATTCTGGGAAAGGCAAAACTATGGAGATAGTAAAAACATCAGCAGTAACCAGGTGTTAGGGGAGAGGAAAGGATGAATAGGTGGAACACAGAGGAGTTTTAAGGCAGAGAAACTTTTTTGTATGATACTACAATGGTGGGTACATGTCATTTTAAATTTGTCAAAACTCAAAACATACAACACCAAAGCTGTACCCTAACGTGAACTCTGGACTTTGAGTGATAAAAATGCATCAGTATAGGCTCATAAGTTCTAACAAGTTTACCACTGTGGTGTAAGATGTTGATAGTCGGCCAGGCTGTGGGTATGCAGGGGCAGGGAGCATATAGGAATGCTCTGAAGTTTCTGCTCTATTTTGCTCTGGACCTAAGACTGTTCTTGAAAAAAAAGAATCTATTTTGAAAATAATTGTAGTGTGTGGATCGTTTGCATTAGAATTATCTTGTATGTCTTTTTAATGCAGCTTCCAAGCCTTACCTCAGATCTACAGAAACTCAATTTTTGGACACAAGATTAGATAATCTGAATTTTTAATGAGCTTCTCAGATGATTCTCATGAATAGGATAGCCATATAATTTATCATCCAAAGCAAAGATACTGAAAATAGCAGAAAGCACTATTAATAATTACACCAGGACTTTCTTTAGGCAAACTAGCATGTTTGGGTACCCTACTTAAGAATACCAATTTGAGAAGTACTGCCTACATCAGTGATATTCTCATTCACAGATGCATACTGGAATCATCTGGGGTGCTTTTAAAAATAATACTGATGCATGAGTCCTCTCCAAAGCAATTACATCAGACACTAGTATTTTAAAATAGCTTCCCAGATGATTCTAAGTGCAATCATCTGATCTTCATTAAAAAACATCCATGAAGAAGTTAAAAAAAAAAAGAAAACCTTTGTTAGAAAAATAAACATTGTCATGTTTAGATAAAAAGTCTGAAATTGTCTTGACCAAAGCTAGCAGGAGTGTCTAATAGCTCATGAACTCTATGTAAATCAGGAGAATATAATTTTAACACAGTATGGTCAGAAGGTGACTATGGTCACCTGAGTTGCATGGGCCGAGGTGGCACGCATGATATGAAGCATCCTTCTGGAATCAGAAGAAAACATCAGGGAGAAATGGCACCGAGCAGGAAACACTTCCTTTACTTAGAGGGATTTCTTTTCTGGGCCTCTGGGGAGTTCAAGAGCAAGAGAAAAGGAAGTGCTATTGTTTGAACTATAGTTACAAAGGAGACAGGGAATTACTAACAGGTGTGAGGCCAAATTGCTCATGGAAGGGATAAACCTCATGAAGGAAAAAAGAAATAGTAGAGGCTGGATCGAATGGCAGGTCTACTTGAATCTGTTTAAGATACCTCCATAATGCTTTCCACAGGGGTTGCACTAGTTTGCAGTCCCACCAGCAGTGTATGTGTTCCTATCTCTCCACACCCACGCCAACATGTGTTGTTTTGGGTTTTTTTGATAAAGGCCATTCTCACTGGAATTAAGTGATATCTCATTGTGGTTTTGATTTGCATTTCTCTGATGCTTAGGGATGTTGAGTATTTTTTCATATGTTTGTTAGCCATTCTTATATCTTCTTTCGATGTGGGGAGCGGTCTAGGCCTCCTAGTGTATCCGCCCAGGACATGCATAGTCAGGCCCTCCACCTATCCCTGTGGGACACGCTTGTGGGACACACCTATCCGGGGCTATAAAAGCAGCTTGCATTTCCTGTTCGAGGTCTCTCGCCATGTAACGTTTGTAGATGCCTCATTAAACTACTGCTGGAAGAACTCCAACTGGTCGTGTCGTACTTGCTGGCAACTGCGGCACGACAAGTGGTGCCGAAACCCGGGAACTCTCGCACCAGGCGGAGACGACCTCATTAGAGGTGAGTTCAGAACCGCAGTAGTAGAGGTAGAGTTGGACCCCCACCTTTGATCGTGCTTCACTATGGGAAATTCCCCGAGCGCCCAGCTGCTCCGTGCTCTACAGGAGCTTTTGGCTGCACGAGAGTTGAAAATCCCCGAGCGTGTCTTACGGCATTTTATGCAGGAAGTAGATCGTGTGGCACCATGGTTTCTCCACTCGGGCTCTTTCACCGTTCCGAGCTGGGATAAATTAGAGAAGGACCTTCGCTGTGCCCATGCTACTGGGCTCCTTCGAGAGTGCGTCCTTCCTATTTGGGCATTGGTGCGCACCTGCCTAGAGGACTCTCCTTGTAGTATTCAAGTGCAGCAGGGGCAGCAAGCTCTGAGTGACTATCAAGATAGTATGTCAGAAAGGGATAAGGGTGGTCCGGACCGGCCGGGGCGTTCGAGAACCCAGTCGGAAGAAAAGCGGGGAGCCGCCCGCAAGGGAGGGCGCTCAGGAAGGCGACGGGGACGCCCGTTGCCCGGCCCGTTATCTAGGGAAGACGTGGCTTGTAAAATGGCCGCCCTCCGTCTGTCTTCTTCTTCTTCTTCTTCTTCTTCTTCTTTGTCCCGCTCTTCTTCCTCGTCTCGCGAGAGGGAGGCGGAGCTTTCTCCGGCCGATAAGGCGGACTTGGAGGAGGCGGTGACGGCGTATGAGGCGGAGCGTTATCGCCCGCCTCCGTATGCCTCCGCCCCTCCCCCACCAGTTGATGGTGGGGGAGGTACATCTTTCATGTCCGACCGGGTTCGGAGAAAAGTCAGCCAGTGCTTTCCTGTATTTGAGGATGCCAACCATGGGTCCGGTGCAGCGCGGTCTCCCTCTTCTCTCCACCTTGCCCCAATTTTGGCATCTCCTTATTGTAGATATTAAGGATTGTTTTTTCTCTATCCCGCTGCACCCCGATGATAGAGAACGTTTCGCCTTCACTGTTCCTTCCCCAAATCATGAAGAGCCTGACTCTCGCTATCACTGGAGAGTCTTACCTCAGGGGATGGCCAACAGCCCAACCATGTGTCAACTGTATGTGGCAGCAGCTGTAGCTCCCGTGCGCCACACCTTTCCTTCGATTAGGATTCTACATTACATGGATGATCTTCTTCTTTGTCATTCCGACCCTTCATATCTTCACCGTGCTTATGCCACTTTGTGTGCTCATTTCTCTTCCTACGGGCTGCACTTAGCACCCGAAAAGGTTCAGGAAGGTGATATAGGGGAGTTTTTGGGGGCCCATATAGGCCCCTTGTCCATTCGTCCTCAAAAAATTACTATTCGGGTAGATGGTCTTCACACCCTAAATGATTTCCAAAAGTTACTAGGTGACATCAATTGGCTTCGCCCTTATCTTCGCCTGTCCAGAGCACAGCTGAGCCCTTTGTTCCGGGTGCTGGAGGGTGATTCAGACATATTGTCCCCTCGCGTTCTGACTCCTGACGCACGACAGGCCCTTCGGCTGGTCGAGGAGGCGATACAGCACGCCCAGTTGGTTCGGATCCAGCCTGATCAGCCTTTTTCTCTTTGCCTTTTGCCCTCTTTTGAGACACCTACTGCAGTTCTTTGGCAGGAGGGCCCTCTGCTCTGGATTCACGCGCATACCTCTCCGCGACGGGCCATTGAGCACTATCCTACCGCGGTTGCTGATCTCGCGTTGTCTGCGCTTAAACTCTCCTTAACTCATTTTGGGGCCCATCCTTCTGTTCTCCATTGCCCCTATACTAGAGCTCAAGTACAGATTCTCTGTGCCTCGGTAGACAGTTGGGCAGTCCTTCGATGCTCTTTTTCTGGTGTTATAGACAATCATTTCCCCAAGCACCCTCTTCTTCAGTTTGCTCTGCGACATCAGATTATCTTCCCCTGTGTCACGTCTTCTGACCCTCTTCCCAATGCTACTACAGTTTATACTGATGGGTCCTCTAATAGTACGGGTAGTTATGTTGTCAATGGCCAGGCCTTCACCGCTTCTTTTCCTTACTCTTCCCCTCAGCATGTGGAATGTGCCATCGTTGAGTTGGTCCTCCGTACTTTCCCAGGACCACTCAACATTGTCTCTGATTCTGTCTATGTCGTTCAGGCTGTTCGGTTGTTAGAAGTGTCTCACGCCTTGAACCCACGGAGCACGGTATTCTCTTTATTCTGTGCTGTCCGGTCAGCCATCCACTCGCGCAGTGCGAAGTTCTTTATCACTCATATTCGGGCCCACTCGCTCTTGCCTGGACCTATGGCTGCCGGCAATGCCCTGGCGGATCGGGCCACGAAATTATGTTGGCTTGCTTCTCCTTTGGAAAGTGCCCGCAACTTCCATTCGTTGTACCATGTCCCAGCTTGTACTTTACGCCTTAAATTTGGTCTCCCCCGCGCCTCTGCGTGGGAAGTGGTCCTCCAGTGTGCGGACTGTGCACCTTTCCGCTCACAACCTTCCGTGGGCGTCAACCCGCGGGGCCTTCGGCCTCTCCAGGTGTGGCAGATGGACGTCACTCACATTCCCATGTTTGGTAAGTTGTCTTATGTTCATGTGTCCGTAGACACCTGTTCTGGGGTTATCCACGCCACTCCTTTAGCTGGAGAGCTCGCCTGTCATGTCGTCACGCACTGTCTAGAAGCATGGGCTGCCTGGGGCAAGCCTGAGGTCCTTAAGACTGATAACGGCCCGGCCTATACTTCCCGGGCCTTTCAACAATTTTGCCGCCGTCTCGGCGTTACCCATCGCACTGGCTTGCCGTATAACCCCCAGGCCCAGGGCATTGTAGAACGCGCCCATGGCACAATCAAAGTCTACTTACAAAAACAAAAGGGGGAGGCTGGGGCTTTGGGTGGTGGCAGGTCTCCCAAATCTGCCCTATCTCTTACTCTATATACTTTAAATTTTTTGCTGCTGGATGACCGTGGTCGCTCGGCGGCAGATCGCCATGTGGATCCTGGCCCCCCCCTTTCCGAGCGGGTGATGTGGAAAGATGTGCTTTGTAATCAATGGAAAGGACCGGATCTGATTCTCAGCAGATCCAGGGGAGCTGTTTGTGTTTTTCCACAGGACACCCCAGACCCTATCTGGGTTCCGACACGCCTCACGCGACGCCTCAGTCATCCTGCTGCTTCCTCGCCGGCTCCTGACGACGATGCTGTTGTGGCGGATTCTGCTTTCCCTGACCATGACCCTCCTCGCCCTGGGAGTGCTGTCCAGGGCGAAACGTCATTGGGCCATCCTGCCTGTATTCCCGAGACCCCTGCCGGTGTCTCATGATTCGCAGATATTCCCCCGGTTCTTTATTACCAATGCTTCCCTAGGACTTCCCTACCTCCCGTGGTCCAACGAGTCTGGAGCGGTTCCCGGCAATGAATCCTATATCCTTGCTGGGTCCTTGTGCTTTACTACCATTATCCCGACTAACGGCAACCTGTCCTGTATACTTCTTGCCAACCAGACGGGTGCTTGGGTGGACCGGCCGCGTCCCTGCAACGGGACCTTTGCTAATGGGACTTTTGTGACAGGGATGTGGCCTGCGTTACACAAAACTGTGAACATTTGAGACCGCTGCGTCAGGCGCTCAGTTTTCCAACGTGACCTTCGGTCCCACGCCTGTTTGTCTCTGGCCTCCATTCATCTGGATTGTGGCCCTCCTGGAAAACCATACGGCCACCCTTAACTGCTCAACCGTAAACTGCACGTATACACGTTGCTGGAATGCCTCAGAACACAGGATGGCCGTGGTTGCACGCATGCCCCGGTACGTCCCCTGGCCGGTTGACGCACCGGATTCGTTGGTTCTCTTTCGACGTCGACATCGTAGGGACTTTGGCGTGACAGCTCTTGTCTTTGCTATTGCAGCGGCCTCCGCTGCGGCCCTTACCGCCGCTTCGATCGCGGCGGCGGGCGCCGTACAAACGGCACAGGTCCTAAATAACCTGTCAGCAACGGTAGCAACTGCCTTGGACACACAAAGCTCTATCAACTCACACCTGGCGGGAGGGATTATGCTCCTAAATCAACGTGTGGACTTGGTTCAAGAACAGGTGGACAGTTTGGTACAGCTCGCCCAGCTTGGTTGCGAGCGACGACTGCCGGGATTGTGTATTACTTCGATCCCATATTCTAACCTTTCCCAGGCGGCCAATCTCTCTAAAGAGCTTTCTCGGCTGTTACAGGGCTCTTGGTCTGCCAATTTCTCCAAGCTAGCCACTCAGTTACAACTAGAAATCACCCATATTAATTCTACCCGGTTAGATCCTATGCTTACTGATGGCCTCCTCCCCACCTTTTTGTCGCTTCTACACGGGGTTCGGGAATGGGCAGGTCTTGGATCCCTGGGCCTGCTGGGATGTCTTGCTTTTGGCCTCGTGTTCTGGATGCTCATGCGTGTCCGTTGGCAGCAACAAAGGGATCGAGTGGTCATGGCTCAAGCCTTTGCTGCCCTTCATGAGGGCTCTCCTCCTGGAGTGTGGATAAGCATGTTACATACGGACGGCAACTACCGCTTTTCCCCTTGACAGCATGGCGTGGCCCTTGCACCCCGAGGGCTTGTCCCCATTGCACCGGGAAGGGCGCGCGACCCCTGTTTTGTGGTCAGCCCTTGCACCTTCATGAGCTCTCGCTCATTGCACTGAAGAGTGGTGACCATACGCCCCTTGGTGAACTGTGACCCTAGATCCGGACTGGGGCTTCCGTTCACCATAAGGCAAAAACAAAAGGGGGAGCTGTGGGGAGCGGTCTAGGCCTCCTAGTGTATCCGCCCAGGACATGCATAGTCAGGCCCTCCACCTATCCCTGTGGGACACGCTTGTGGGACACACCTATCCGGGGCTATAAAAGCAGCTTGCATTTCCTGTTCGAGGTCTCTCGCCATGTAACGTTTGTAGATGCCTCATTAAACTACTGCTGGAAGAACTCCAACTGGTCGTGTCGTACTTGCTGGCAACTGCGGCGCGACATTTCGAGAAGTTTCTATTCATGTCATTTGCCCACTTTTTGATAGGATTGTTTGATTTTTTCTTGCTGATTTTCCTGAGTTCTAAATAGATTCTTGTTATCAGTCCTTTATCTGATGTGTAGTATGCAAAATTTTTTTCCCATTCTGTAGGTGGTCTGTTTATTCTCGTGACTGTTTCTTTGGCTGTGCAGAAGCTTTTTAATTTAATCATGTCCCATTCATTAATTTTTGTTGCTGCTGTGATTGCCTTGGGGGTCTTCTTCATAAAATCTTTACCTAGGCCAATGTCTGTAAGAGTCTTTCCTACATTTTCTTCTAGAATTCTGATTGTATCACGTCTAAGGTTTAAGTCTGTTATCCACCGTGATTTGATTTTTGTGAGAGGTGAAAGCTGTGGGTCCTGTTTCAGTCTTCTACAAGTGGCTAACCAATTCTCCCAGCACCATTTATTGAATAGGGATTCTTGTCCCCAGAGTATATTCTTTCCTGCTTTGTCAAAAATACCCAAAGGAAAAAAGGTCATTCTGTAACAAAGACACATGTACCCGAATGTTTATAGCAGCACAATTCACAATAGCAAAGATGTGGAAACAACCCAAATGCCCATCAATACATGATTGGATTAGTAAACTGTGGTATATGTATACCATGGAATATTACTCAGCTATAAGGAATAATGAAGATATGACATCTCTATGGTTCTCCTGGAGAGAGTTGGAACCCATTATATTAAGTGAAGTATCCCAAGAATGGAAAAACAAGCATCACATGTACTCACCAGAAAATTGGTTTCCCTGAACATCACCTAAATACACATCTAGGAACGACACCAATCGGATATTAGCCTGAGGTGGGGGGTGGGGGAGGGGATGGGTGCATGCCTACCAATGAGTGCATTGCTCACCCTTTGGGGAATGGTAACGCTTGAAGGTGCTGACTCAGGAAGGGGGGGTGGGGAAGGGAGGGATATATACCTACATGATGGGTGCAACGCGCACTATCTGGGGAACAGACACGCCTGGAGCTCTGACTTGGGGAGAAAGGCGGTACATGGGCAACGTATGTAACCTGCAATTCTGTATCCCCCATAACAATAAGATGAAAAAAAAATAAATAAATAACCTAATGTAATTCATAAATAAAAAAAAATAAAGTAACCTTATACATGAAGTATTTAAAAATAAAATATAAAAAAAAAAAGAAATAGTAGAGGCAAGTGCTTCCAAGGGGAATCCATGGCCACTATGCAAGACCTGGCATTGTCAAGAATCACCCTGGGGCATAAATGAATTCAGAAACCATCAGTTGTGATGTTAGGTTTAGTGATTACCTTCTCGTGTTTTCCTCTGGTCTCTATCCCTTGACTTCTAGTCTCTTAAGTAATACTCCCTTCTTCTCCTATCTACCTAGGATCAAATCTTGGAAATCTCACTGAAATCTTAGGTGGTTTTGAGGGTAGATTTTATGATAGGGAACAGAGAGGGCAAAAAAAAAAAAAAAAAAGGGCATTAGCATTAAAACGCAAGCAAACCCGGATCCAAATTTTGACACATTTACCAGCTGTGGGATCTTTAGTCCTTTGTGTTCTCTACTATAAAATGGTTAAATGAACACCTAGCATAGATTTGTTGGAAAGATTGAGATAAGCCATGGAAAGTGAATGGCAGCAAGGTTGCTTAGCTAATTAATAGTATCTTTTTAGTCCTAAAGAAGAAAGAACTGTAGGAGTTCTGAAAGTCATCTACCAGAATAGAAGGTCAAAAGATAAATTAAGTATGCAGAAAGTAACTTGACAAATGGGTGATCAAGTATATGGAGTGGAGCAGGAGCTGTCAATGCCCAGAAATCTGAACCGACAGCCCAGAAAGGACTTCCTCAGGTGGGAAACCCTTAAGTGCTGATAACTGGACTATCTGGGTGGTGAATGTATAATCCTAGGAAGAAACAGAATGGAATTAACAGTTTATCGTCATCCAAAGGGTCTATGAAAAATGGAAATTTAAAAAGAAATACATCAAAATGATTCTTTTTATTTTTCACTTTTGTTTTAGGACTCTAAATTGATCTATAGATAATAGTTTAAAATGTTGAACACAGGTGTTTTGAGATCCTTGGGGAAAAACATTTTCAGTTATCAAAAAATTGATCTAGGAAAATGGCAGTGTTTAAAAATATTTTCTTAGAAATTCATGTGTTAAAAGGTCTGAGAAGTCATGTAGCAAGTTTAATAAAGCACTTATCAACATTGGAACCCTGCATGCTTTTTTCAAGCAATGCTTACTTATACCTCTAGCATTAGAATACCTAGGACCATTATTCTAGATGGGAACCTGGTGGGTCGTCTGGTCTAGGTCATTCATTTGACAATTGAGTTTCTTTACCTCGATTGAGACACGTTTATTCTAAAAATTGCATTATTAGCTTTAACCATATGTCTGTCAAATCAACATAGAGAAAAGATTTGCTTTTTTTCATTTTTGTGTTTTTACACTAGTATTTGTTTTGCACAAAAGTGGCCTGTGTAGCTCAGTATTATCTATAGTAGCATTTAGCTGGCTTATTTCCCTTTTCCTCTTAAATGTTTCTTTACTTTCTTATATAAACCTTTTGTGAAAAGCCAGGTTGACTTTCCTTTTAAATTGATTTTATTGATAATATTCCAATCTTCTATTTTTCTCTGTATATGCCTTGCTTTAGCATATTCATATTTGTTTTCTCTATAAATGCACTTACATGTCAACATCGCAATGTGTTTTTCCTTTTATTATAATATAAAATTGACATTTTTTATAAAGTTGTCAGAGGTTTTTTTCCTTGTGTCTATTTTCATCTCATTTATGATTGGCAGTATTTGTTGTTTCATACAATTTAGAGATGACAGACCGTTTTATTATTCTGTATAGTAAATGAAACATTTCTGTGAGTTTCTTGATCTCACTTATGGTATCCATTAGTTCGGAAGATTTTCATTTGTTTGATTTGACAGTTATGCTGGTATAATTTTCTTAAGAAATATTCGGCTTAGTTGCAAAGAAGCTTCTTTCTCGAAAAACGTTATTTCTATTTAATTAGATCCATTTGAATTTTTCCCCAATTAACAATATCTCAGACATCGTCATCCTATTCTCTTCCTCATTCCACTGCCTAATTTGCTGAAAATATGGGTTACACCTGCTACTTCCATGGCTCATTTTTAAGACTCTGTAATAATTCTCTATCCTTTTTCCTGAAATGCCATATCTATGTAAACAATGACCCTCTATGGCAGTTTCCTATTGCTGCTATCAAAAATTTGTAAGAATCAGTAACTTAAAACAACACAAACTTATTTTCTTACAGTTTTGGGGGTCAGAAGTCCAAAAAGGGATGATCTCACTGAGCTAAAATCAAGGTGTAAACAGTGCTGTGTTCTTTTATGGAAAATCCATTTTCTTGCCTTTCTAGCCTCTAGCGGCTGCCTGCATTCTTTGGCCTATAACATCGTCCATCTTCAAAGTCAGCATTGGCCAGTCAAACCTATCTCACGTTGTATCATGCTGATACTGACTCTTCTGCCTCCCTTTTCTACATATAAAGGACCCTTGTGATTACGTTGGTTCCATTCGGATAATTCAGAAAAGTCTCCTTATTTTAAGTCAGTTGATTATCAACCTTAATTCCATCTGCAACCTTAATTCCCCTTTGTTATTTAGCATAACTAATTTCAAGGATTAGAACGTGGGCCTCTTTGGGAGATGCCTACTATAATTTTCTGTCACCAAATTTAATGACCTCTCTCCCCTTCTCTTAGACTTTCTTGACCTAAGTTGATTTCCTGTCCTTTATAATTCTTTACTGGACACACCCTCTTCATTCTTACATTGCTCCATCTCATTCTCCATTGATGGTAATTCTTCCTCCTTTGTGGAATTCAGTGATGGGTGTTCTCTGAGGTTTTCTGCAATATTCCAATCTCCTCTCCTTATAGTTTCTTTTTTGGAGAAATTGTCTATTTTTCAGCTAAGATATGATTTTTTTCTTCTAACGTTGATGATTCCAAAATTTATATATTTTAGTCCTGATTTCTCTCTTGAAATCCAGTGCTATATAATATCTCCTAAATTCTGTTAGACAATTCCACTTAGTTATTTGGCAATCATGCCCTAGTTTCATACCTGTGGCTTTTGGGGCCCAGGAATAATTTAAAAGAAGACAAGAAGCTGAGGTCAGAATCTCAAAAAATGTCATTGATAGAATTCAATCTAGAGCAGCACAGGATATTAATGTTTAACTCAAAGATTTATTTAGAACAATGATTTTGATATCTCCTTTGTCCCTTGCACAATTTCCTACATAGCATCTCCAAGGTATAAGACAGGGAGTAAATAGGAACATTGCAATAAAGGAAGGGAAAATCATCTTGCCCCAGATTATTGTTCCCCTTCATTTAGGAATGTTTGCCCTTGGAGTATCCCTGATTTCTTTACTTTGTGTACTCACAGGGTGTCATATTCTACCAAAAAGCACTAAAGTATCCAGGATTCACTAATTATCTTGGTGTTTCAATTCCTCTTGCATGTCAGTCTTCCATAGATCAGACAAATACTCAGTAGGACCTGCTTTTGCATAACAAGTAGGTGAGGTGGCATAATCCATGCCAAAGGGAGTTTTTATGTCTTTTAGCTCTCTTGACTAGATTAGAAAATACAAGATTAAGAGATTTAATCCTTAACAAATGATGATACCAGACAATTGAAGTGGGGGCATCAGAATAACCCCCCAATTTTTAAGATGCTAATAAATTATTTGCAATATTCTTCCACAAACAACCCCACCCTCTTGATGTGATCAGTTCATGGGTTAAGTGATGCCACATTTTATCCACTCATTGGACATGGACCCTCTTGCCAGTTTTTACTACTTTCTCTCAACTCCCTTTCTCCTCATCCACAGGCGTAAATCACCATCTGTATGAATGAATCTCTTCTATTTGTGGCTTCCTTTTACAAGCAATGCTGCCATTCTACTTCTTAATTGTTTTTTTTTTTTTTTTCAAAATTGAGGTACCACAATAGCTAGTTAATGATTCCCTTGCCTCCACCTTTTTTTCCTCTCTTTCAATAAAGTCTGAATGTCATTGTCAATAAATCTTCACAATTCACCAATTCCTCATTGTTCCACCTCAAAAATCTTTAATGGCTCTCCAGTACTTAGAGTATAAAGCTCCAAATATTTAGACTGTGCTTTTTATGAGTCTTCACAATTGCTCAGACCTACATTTAGAGTTTCATTTGTCATTCCTGAATTTATAGCAACCATATTCCCTTGAACTATCACAAAGTTTTCTGTAAAAACAAATCAACACAGGTTAAAAATAAAACATGTTCCAGCAGGTTGGGAGAAATAAAGATTTGGGACAAATGAGACAGGTTTCTTTGCTCTGTGACTCACCAGAATCTCTGATAAGCTGTTACAAAATGCATCGTGAAAATTCGAGATGTGCTTCTGACAAGCAGGGCTTCCAATACAGTTGATTAAAAAGCTCTTTTTGTTCACAACACATTATTGACATATTCGAGTGACACTTATGTCCCAAGACACAAGATGTGAGAAGTCCGCTCTCCTCTGCACTTGGCTGGCTTCTCTGTGCTGGGGCCCGATCTGCTGATTCACGGGATAAACTTGTGTTTGATGCAGCCGGTTTGTCTTCATAGTCACTTCTTCCCTCTTATTAGTTGCCTGTAGACTCCCATCTTGGGAACAACATAAAATCCTACTTAAATGAACAAAGCAGTAAAAAGTTATTTGTTTTTTTAACCACAAAACTCTTAAAACTTGACTTAGTACCATCCTAACACACTCTGGTGGTTTTTAAAGCGTCCTACTCTCTCTCTCTCTTTTTATCACCCGATGTTAGGGTCTGGGTGAGTATCATTTTAAAAGCAAGAACTAAGTAAACAGGCAGGATTTTGAGAAAATAAAAGCAAGAAAATTACAGAAGTCAAAAGGAAATGGATGGCAGAGATTGGTAGCTCACACACAGGGAATACAAACAATACTTCTGTGTCCTCAGGCAGCATCAAGCCTCCATAATTACTAATCGTGGTTACCATTCACTGCACTGAGTGCCTGCTATGTATGAGTACTGTGCTATAATCTTTGGTCTTTGCTAATATTACTTTATTTAATTCTAATAACATTTCCATAAAATTGGTAATATCATCTCCATTTTATAGAATTACTATGGAAAATCACGATTCATTGATTCAGTAAAAGTCATACAACTATTAAATAGTAGAGTTGGACTTTAAATACCTATCTTTAACTAATTTGAAACTACCAGCCTCTACCAGGTGCTGAGTTTTGGCCCTCCACTATTGAAGTGATACAAGAAGGTTCTTGGTGATAATTCTGAAGGGAGTTCAAATTAGGATACAATGACAATATATGAAAAGGCTAACAATATATTTCTTATCTAGCCAGAGAAAGGAAGAAAAAGCTAAGAGAAGAATCAAGTATACTACACATTCATTAATGGTGCCAAAGGAGTACTGTTGCATCAGTCACAGTCCTTGGTTGCTGCAATAATTGACTTTGGCAGAACTGGCTAAAGAGAATCTATTCAGTGGTTTTTTTTTGTTGTTTGTTTTTTTTTTTTATTTATTTTTTGTTTGTTTTTCAGCTCATTATGGGGGTACAAAAGATCAGGCTATATACATTGCCCATGCCTCCCCATCCCCCCGAGTCTGAGCTTCAGTTGTGTCCATTCCCTAGACAGTGCACATCACACTCATCATGTAGGTGTGCACCTCTCTCCTCCCCCCACCCCATCCCCCCCAGTCAGAACTTCAAGCGTGTCCATTCCCCAGGCAGTGCGCATCGCACTCATCAGGTAGGTATACACCCATCCCTTCCCCCTAGCCCCCACCTCTGTCCGATACCCAATTGGTGTTAATCCCAAATGTGCACTCAGGGAAACCAGTTTGCTGGTGAGTACATGTGGTGCTTGTTTTTCCATTCTTGGGATACTTTACTTAATAGAATGGGTTCCAACTCTCTCCAGGAGAACCAAAGAGATGCCATATCGCCATTATTTCTAATAGCTGAGTAATATTCCATGGTATACATATCCAGTGGTTCTTGAATGGTTTAGAGTACTATCAGAAAGGCCAGAGAACTGAACTCAAAGATGAGCAGGAATAAGAAAAAATAGGCAGCCGGGAAGACCACAATAAAAATCTTTTCATAAAACCAATCCAATGAAGATAACTACAGCTGTCCCCTGAAGCAGTGTATGCCGCAGACCTCAAAGCCATAGCTACTGCACTGGTCCACTTACTCTGTTGCCCCTGAAAGTCATGAGTTTATGCCGCCACCGCCTAACTCTGCAGTACATCCTTGGCCAATCCTTCAGCCAGGCAATTTCTTTGCATCATCACCTCCTAATTTGAAGACCCAGTTGGAGGCATCTCATTGACTGATCATGCCCTAGTTGCAAAAGAGGATAAAAAAGGTGGTATGTGCTGTTTTCAACTTCTAAAAGGAGAAATAATCTCTGCCATCTACTGAGACTATAGAGTAGTGAATTATCAAAAAATAGGATATAAGGTACAGATACTGAGCCATGAGAAAAATAATTACATCCTCTACTGTCTACAATGTCTTATGATTTCTATTTACATAAAATCCGGTACAGAGTCCTTCGCTCTAAACTGCAGCTACCACTTGAGGGATGTGGATAATTCATTCTACTCAGTTAATATTTGTGGCCTCCTACTATATGTTTAGAAATCAATAATTTTGAACTAAGGATCATTTAATAAGTAACTAGCAATACACTTAAGGCAAAATTAGGCTTTTTATTAAAAGGGATTTTTGAGACAAACATTTAAATGAGTATAAATATGGCTTAAACAAATAACTACAAATGTGACAGATGATAAAATACTTAGGAAATTTACAGAAAAAGTCCAAATGGTTAATATTACATAGAACAACTTCGAAAATGTTTAATTATTCTCCTTAGTCTGAGATGTCTAACTTTTACATACAGTGAACAAATATTGAATGAATAATTTCTATAGGGAAAACACTTAAAATGGTTTATGGATTAAAAAAGGAATGTGAAAGACAAAGATGAATGTTTTACTCATTAGGGAAAATGAAAAATAGAAAGTGGTGAGTATCACAAGAAAGACTCAAATAAAATAATGCAGAGGTGTTAGTTTTACATGATAGTCAGAAAAGGCTTTATAAAATGTGGCATCTAAGATAGACGTGAAAAATGTGTGGAATTCAAATTAGAGGCAACAGAGAATTCAAGGCAGTAGGAATAGCATGTGGAAGGCATAAAATGTGAGCATATGTGAGGAAAAATGCATACCTCAGTGTAGCTAGGGAATAATATTGAGGGCAGTGGTTTGAAACAAGGTTAGAGTCATATTGTCTTGGTCTTTAAATAAGTTGCTAAAAAATTTGTATTTATTCTCTAGGTCATACGGAGCTATTGAAAAGTTGATCCAGGGTTGAGGGAACTGGATCTCAGCTGCATGTCAGACATATTAGCCTGACATAAATAAGTGTGTTATATGATATGAATTGGTAGAAGAAAGATGTCAGGGCAAGAGAATCAATTTGAACGCTTTTGAAATAATCCTTTTTAAAGTGATGAAGGTTTAAACCTGGGTAAGTAGCAATGGAAAAGAAAATAAATGCCAGATCAGAAAGTTTGCAGAAGCAGAAGCAATAAACTAGCCAAACACATGTGGAGATAAGAAATAAAGAGAAGCATGAGATATTCAGAGGTTCCCAATGTAGATATCATTTAAAAATATAAGAAACAGAGAAGGAGGAAATCATTTTGATAGAGGGTAAGTTACTTGTTAAGCATAGTGAGATAAAGCAAAATTTAAAATAGGAAATGAATACCTTGGGAGCTGAGATTAATCGGACAACTCCATTCAGGCCTTATGTTTCCATTAAGTAGATATATTTACTGAACACTGTCCAATTGCAATATAATGTAAGCCACATATGTAAATTTAAATATTCTAGGAACCCCATTAAAAAAGATAAAGAGAAACAGGTGAAATTATTTTAGTAATATATTTTATTTAACCATATATTAATTATTATTTTAACACATAATCAGCATTAAAATCATTAGTGAGAAATTTTTATATTCTTTTATCAAAGGAAACTTTTAAAATTGGTGATTATTTTAAACTTACAGTGCATCTTGGTTTGGATGAGTTTTTCCTGAAAATACTTGATCTGCAATTTAAATTTCATGAAATGTGCTGTTTAAAGAGTCAATTTACATGTCCAATTGTTCCAAATATACTTAAGAGTTTTCTAATAACTGAATCAAGTATTAACTTTTAGATTTAAGTTTAAAATAATTAAAATTAAATACAATTTTAAAATTCAGTTCATTTGATCAAGAAAAAAGTAAAAAGTACAAATATACAAAATTAGAAATAACGAGAAATTACTACCAAAACCAAAGAAAATTTGAAAATCATAAAAAACAACTTTTTTTAACTTTTACACAAATAAATTTGAAATCCTAGATGAATTAATTATTTCCTAAAAAATGCACATTGCCTGAATTGGTCCCATTAGAGTTAGAAAGCTTAGGTAGACCAATTCCACAGTAGAAATATACGAAACAATTCCTAAATACTACACAAAATACCACCAGGCCCAGACAATTTCACAAGGTAATTCTTCTAAACATGAAGACCAGATAGTCTTAATGTTTTGTGATTATTTCAGAATATTGGAAGGAGAGCAAAACATCTTAATCATTTTGTGAAGCAACTATAACACTGATACCTAAACTAAAATGAAAGAAAACTACAGGTCAATATTACTCAAGAATATTAATATTAAAATTTTAAATAAAATATTAGCAAACTGAATCCAACACCATATTAAGAAACTAATACACCATGATCAAATAGGATTTATTTCAGGAATGTAAGGTTGGTTTAGTATTTAGAAACCCAATCATATCATATATCATATTAACAATTTAAGGAAAAAAGTCATATTATTATCTGAGAAAGACTTTGACAAAAAAAAACCCCACTCATTTATGATTTAGGGATTCTTTCTTAATGTGATAAAATATATTTACATTTGTCTTAAAGCTAGTATTATTTGATAGAAGAACAATAGAGGCATTTCCGGTAAAATTGGAAACAAGGCAAGATTACGCATTATGTCCACTACTATTACACAGTGATTGGCCAACTCAATTAGATGAGAGAAATCATTACAAAGCCTAAAAATGGCTAAATAAGTAAAATTATTTCTATTTGCAGTTGTTAAAATATCAGACGGTCAATGATAAAACTAACTCAAGAAATAAAATATTTCAGTGAATTAGTTGGATACAGAATTAAATTAACATTTAAAAATCAGTAGCCTTTATATACTGTCTAACAATGCATAAAGAACTTAAGAGTAAACCCCCTTACAATAGCAATAAGACTATGAAATACTTAGAAAGAAATTTAATAAAATGTACAAAACCTATAAAAGGAAAATTTTAGCATTCCCAAAAAACACTGAAGAAGACTTGAATAAGTGGAAAAATACCATTTATTCTTGGATAAAACGACTCAACATTATAAGGATGTTGGTTCTCCATAAGTTGACTTACACATTCATGCAATCCTAATCAAAATACTAACAAATTATGAAGTTAGATAAATTGATACTGAAGTTTATGTGGAAGAACAAGCATATAAGAATAGCCAGGAAAACACTTTTGAAAGAGAAGAACTGAGAGGAAGACTGCCTTAGCAGACATTGAAAGATACTACGAAGCCTCTATATGTAAAAAAGCCACTATGTGTGGTAGTGGCACATGAATAGAAAAAATAGATCAGTGGAATAGAATAGAAGGTCCAGAATTAAACCTAAATACACAAGAGAATTTAGTACATGACAACAGTGTCATTTCAAATCACTTAGATAAAAACAGACATTAATAAATGGTGCTGGGCCAACTGAGTAGGCATTTGGAAAAATTAAAACTACGATCCATATCTCACACCACGTGAAAGAATAATCTCCAAAAGGATTGGAATTCTAACGTAAAAAATAAAATCAAGCAAGTACTTGAAAACATTGGTAAATATCTCTTTAACCTTTGTGTAGGGAAAGGCCTTCTACACTGTCTCAATTTTATAGAAAATAAAAGGAAAATGTCAACACATTTGACAATATTATTTTTCAAATTTTGCAGGTAAAAAAACATTAAAGACAAAATCAAAAGATAACTGACCAACTGGGAGAAAAATATTTGGAACATACACCACAGGCAAAAGAATAGTGGCGCACACACACACATTCTTAAGAATTAACTAACGTTCAACTAAGAGAATTTAAGTAGTCTGACCAAGGTCACATATCTAGCAAATGGTAAAGTCCATTTTGTGTCCAGTTGAGTCTGACTGACTTTAAAAACCTGTTTTGTTCTACCATAGCTGGCTATCAATTCAACAGGTGTTGGGGGACATAGAGCATTCATCAAAATTCATACCCACTCCACTAATTTCTCTACCACAATTAATAATGAAGAACAACTTCCATATACCACATTCTATTAATATGTGATGGGCTTGACTGTTCATAAATCAGCAAAGCTCTTAAAAATGCCCTTTAACTTTAATTGAGGAGCAAAATTGAATTAAACACACTACAACAATTGTAGAGTGTCACACAAAATGTACCTTTGGTTAAGTCTCCATTTCTTGTAACTTCTAATTCTGAGGTTGTTCAGTGTATATATTATTTTACAAATACACAGCCCAAGGCTAGCCCATCTTTAATAATGGAGGTCTCTCACCATTTCTCTCTTTATTCTCAAACTCTCAAATAATTTGGAAAGTTATTTCACCCTCTGTATAAGATCCTTTCAAGTCCACTTTCTGATGAAGGATCCAAGTTCAAGATGCGTAATAGTGAGCTGTAGGTAAGTACACAACTTGCATAGGGAAATAGGGACAAGAGTATTGAAGTCTAGTGAAGTCAACACTTGACCGTGAGCTAAAACCCTGAGCTTCTGATTTCTGCTCCCACATGGATACTATAACCCTTGGTGTAAGTCATTGACCTCTGGATTTCAGGTTCTTTAAAAGTAAAGGAAGTGGGCATGAGTTGATTATTAAAATTCCTAATAGTTTTAATAACTATAGCATTTGTTTTCTTCTTAAAGCATATCAATACCATTTGTTACAAATATTTGAAAAATGCAAAAAGCACAAAGAAGTCAAGGGTAATATCACTTATCATTTCTCTTTCCTTCGGTCCTCTCATTTTTCTCTTCTTTCCTTGCTTCAACTATTTACCTATATGCTTGTCTGTCTAGTTATATATGCATTCCTTTCTTTTTGAAATTAGGATATTAAGGTTTAATAGACTCTATTTTCACCTAAATTACATTAAGAACATTTTCTATGTGATTAAATATTCTTCTGTTACAGAAAACTCTTCATGGCCACATGGCATTTCATTGATTAGATATCCCATGGCTATTTAATCAATGCTTGTTTTTTAAAATAGTTGGATGTACTAAATTTTTATTTTTGATTTGTTTTACTTAGGGCAAATTTTGAAGTAGAATTGAATCATTAATATTTTATAATCAGGCCTTCAATTCTATAAGCTGGTAGTTAGAGAGCAGATTTTGCATGTAAAATTTGACTGCAATAATATCAACATCTTCAGAGGCTTGAGTCCATCCAAAGGATAAAATTACTAATATATGTAATTGTGAAACCAAATCGAAGCTACATCAGTTTCAAATGATGATTTCAATAGGAGAAAAACAATAAAAGTGAAAATTTAGAACACAAGAGTAATAAGCTTCATGCACTAGGTGCTGGTGTCTTAATAAGGGAACAATTATTCCATTTTGTATTTCACCAAGATTGTGTTATAAATTATAGATGCTGTTGACTTTTTAAAAATCATATTAGAGAAATATTAGCTCCCGAACTTAACAAACCCTCAATGAGTCATTGGTGAAATCCATATCTGTCAATTCAGTTGGAAAGATAAATGCTAAATACTTTGACTTTTAATTTCTGCCAGTGACCTCAGTTAAATAACACTGATCCTTTTAAAATGATAAAACAGTGTGATCATTGTGTAGCTGAAAACAAGATTTAAAGCCATTTAGATCTTTCCAGAATTTGCAGGCTTAAAATATGTACGTCAAGCTAGGCAGTCCAATTAATTTATCTAAGTTTTATTTTAGAGCAACTGAAATTACAGGAGTAAAGTAAATGAGAACCATTGTAATATAAAATTTAGCTAAAGGATCACCATTCTTATAAAAAATGAAGTGATGGCAAAATGATCTTTAATTGGTTTTCTATGTGCAACACCTATCAAATCCATCATTACTATTTCCATTAAAGCAGAATCTTACAAGTCCTTCTATTTGCTGTCCCTGGAGCAAGGACATTTCTAATCAGTGTCACTGTGTTTGGAAACTTGTACACATGACTGGTGTCTTCTTAAATTTTTAAGTGTCAGTTATAAGTACAGTTAATTCAGAATAAAAAGTTGATGGCTGTTAAATATCATACACACAAAAGTGCTTCCAGGCTGCTATGCCACCCATGATATCATTGTAACAATTCTCAGTTTCTTGTGAATTTTATTATGCAACTATATCCTAGTACAATTAATGCAGTGAAAAATAGGAAATACTTGTATATTCTAACAAATCATATAATGAAAAGCTTTTAATTGGGCATGAAATTCTTTTTTCATTCCATCAACAGAAGGAAAAAAAAACTTGCCTACATACTATTGCCCTCAATTACAAATTAATGAAGGGGCACTTCTTGTTCTTGTTGTTTGTTTTTTGGGGGGAGAGATCATGACTCATCTAAAATGTTTGCAACTTTCCAAATCCAAATCTAGATATGTTTCTTTTTTGACAGTTGAAATTCTCAGATGATTAGTGTTAGGTGGATAGTTTAATATTTGAACATTGAGTTGGTTTTAAATGATCTCATTGGATCATACAGCTATAATTATATAAAAATTAAAATAAAAACTCTTCACAGCTGCAACTTTCAGAAGATATATGTTCTAAGTTTTAATGAATACATCATTTTAGCCTTAGGCTTAATATAATTAAATATATAATGCTAATCTCGTAACTATCACCAAAACTTGCTGGAATAAGACTGGGCTAAATTTCCTGATCCACCACTCAATAATTGTGAGAACTGGGGAAAATTATTTAATAATCCAAGCCCCAGTGGTAGATTAGTAATAATACATACTTCTTTGTAATATAGAGAGTTTAATATCAATTAAATAATGCAGGAAAATCCCTTAGGACAGTTCATATCACATGGTAAGCAATCAATAAGTATTACTTATTATTTTGTGAAGACACCTTCTTAAACTCACATACTAGTCACAAAAGTGGATTCCATAATTAAATCATATAGAAATTTAGGTAAATTCTCATTATCATATTAAACATATTGTTTGAAGATATGAACAATTTTGTTTCTTTAAAATGTGTTTACCAAATAATCAGGAACAGAATAATCTTATGAGATAAGCATTAAGGCAAATATAAAAAGTAGAGAAAAGGTGCACAAAAACTCTGCTCCATTTAAGCAGAAACTCCACCCTCAAAGAGGAGAGGCATAACTCCCTCCTCAAGTGTGGGCTGTGTGTGTGGCTGCCCTCCAAAGAGTACAGGATGGAAAGGAGAAACAAAAGAATAAATGACTCCACAGTAGAGAAACCTGACAAACACTATCTTAGCCAGGTGATCAAGGTCAATGTCACATTAGAAATCATGTTGATGGTAGGTAACCATAATATGATGGGATGAAAATTGCACTTTATCTCTGTGATCTTCCTCCCAAAAAAACATTACCCCAGTTTAATCACAAGGAAAGCACTAGACAAATTGCAATAGAGGGACATCCAACAAAATACCTAACTAGAATTCCAAAAAAAAAAAAAAAATGCTCATGTTATCAAAAATAAGGAAAGTATGAGAAATTGTCGCAACTTAGAAGCGTGTAAGGGGGCATGACAACCAAATGAAACTTGATGGGAACCTGCAACAGAGAAAGGACATTAAGAAAAACTAAGGATATCTGAATAAGCTATGGAATTCAGTTAATAATAATGCATTAATATTGCTTCATTAATTGTAACAAATGTACCACACTAATGCAAGATATTAATGATAGTAAAAAGTGGGTGTGAGGTATATAGGAACTCTTCCATATACTCTTAATATTTTTGAAATTTTTCTGTAAATCTAAAAGTGTTCCAAAAAATAATATTAAAAAAAAATCCTTGCTCAAACCAAAGCTAGAAAGTTGGGACAGGCTCTGTAAATGAACATATTCTCTATGCAGCGCAATGTGCAAGGAATATATTCTAAAACTCTAGGGGATCCTGTTGTAGAAAGATAAGTTCCTAAGTTAAACAGCATTTGTATAAAACTGTATAATCAGAAAAATGCAATTATGTAGGATTTAAGATATAAGACCAAAATTAACATTCAAAATCAGAAAGATAAATAAATAATTATGTTGCACACTCTGGGACATTTTTATGACTTTTTCTGATAAAATTTTGATCATCTTACCTGTTTGATGTACCCTCAATTCAAAAGCTGCTAAATAGTATGAATTTAGAAGTTCCAAAAGAGACAAAAATGATCATTGACTTGAATTAATCATTGGATTGTAGTTAAATGATTCCGCTGTTGAAAAAGTCAGTGATGGAAGGTTATGCAAATAATGTACTGCACCTTATTTTGCATCACTCTATATGTGGTTTAAATAGAACGAATGGAGATACAGTCAGCTTTTGAATATTAGCCATATAATTGCAATCAAAAAAGACATAAAACAGAAGTTGCTTAAACAAGGTTAAAGTTTTTCTTTCTCACAGAGCAGTTCAGTGTTGGTTTACCATCTTTAATATATGCCTCCCATCTCTGGGTCCAATTTAGCTACACAAATTTTTACCATCTACCAGACAGCATCAACTTGGAAAAGGATCTAGAGAGTTCACACACATTGACTTTCTAGGCATGACCTGAAAATTGTAGACATCATTCCACCCATATTCCACTGTCCAGGATTTATTCCCATGGCTATGCCAAAGTGTAAGCAAAACTGGGCAATGTATTTTTTCAATGGGTGACCTGGTAATCAGCTAAAACTAGGAAGTTGTATTATTAAACAAAAAGAACGTATTTTTTGGTAGATATCCAGCCATCTTTACTACCAGAATATCAGGTCCCACATGTCCAATATTTGCATAGAAAGCACTTGAGGATCTTGTTAAAATGCAGGTTGTGATTTAGTAGGTCTGGGATAGCGCCTGAGGTTATGCTTCTAACAAGCTCCCAAGTGGTGACAATGATGTTCCAAGGGCCAACCCTTGACTTTTAAGATTCTAGCCTATCCCTTACCTAGAGGAACAGCTACTGAGCCAGATCTGGAATGAGCCAGTGTTCAGGTTAAGTAATACTTTCACTTTTTGGTTTGTTGTGTATTTGTGTGTGTGTGTGTGTGTGTGTGTGTGGCGATAGAAATCACAAGTAATGCATTAGCTTTGTGAATAAAATTAGAAATAAGTGGACTCTATACAAGAAAAATTTGGAATATATATTCTCATTGTTAAAGTAGTGTATTTAATTTATCACTGAGACAGTTCATCTTAACTAATCTTAACTAATAAACTGAGAAATGGGATAAAATTGTGGAGAGGCAGTGTGTGGGTGAATGCATGCTCGAAAGGGTGAGAAGAAAAATTTAAATTTGTATGTTAACTGAGAAAATATAGCATGTTTCAAAGAGCAAAAGAGAAACTGTTAAGAATTGCGTTTCTACTCAATAACCATATATTAGATTTTATATAGTACTCTCCTCTGTGTAGCTGAAACTCTTATTTTTGCACGCAGCATATACGTTATATTGATAATACGAAAAAAACAGACATTTTTGCCTCTGTTTTACAAACATATATCCTACACTCAGTATGTAAAAACTGGGGTGGATAAAAACATACAGTACAAGCAAGTCCACAGGATATCCACCCTCAATGTAGGGGGCAATTATTAGATAATGAGCCTGGCTTGAGTACTGTGAAAACTCTCTCAAGATTCCTAGCACAGGCTGGGCTCGCTCAGTGGCTCACACCTGTAATCCTAGCACTCTGGGAGGCCTAGGTGAGAGGATTGCTTGAGCTCAGGAGTTGGAGACCAGCCTGAACAAGAGTGAGACCCCGTCTCTACTAGAAATAGAAAAATTAGCCAGGCATGGTGGTATGAGCCAGTAGTCCCAGCTACTCAGGAGGCTGAGGCAGGAGGATCACTTGAGCCCAGGAGTTTGAGGTTGCAGTGAGCTTTGATGGTGCCAATGCACTCTACCCAGGGTGACAGAGTGAGTCTCTGTCTCAAAAAAGAAAAAAAAAAAAAAAGATTCCTAGCACATGAGTATAACCTTTTCAGCTCACCTGCATAATTAGGCCAAAGAAAACATACATTATTCATCCACATTGAGTGTTCTAACATGATTTCTAGAAATAAGTTAATCAAAGAGGTTTTTATAGTTTGTTTTCTGAGTGACATATAGACTTTGAAAGGAGGCTTGTGTATAACCACAGTGCCTAACCTTAGGGTCACTGGGACTGGGTTCATTACATATTCAGCACATGTGAGGTTAGGAGAAAAAAAGAAAAATGAAACTTCCTGAAGGTTGCTGAAAAATCTATTGACTCATTTTAGATAATTTCATTGCTTACCTGAAGCAAAATACTGGCACTCTGAGATACACATTGAATTATGGTATATCTCTTCCCTCTGAGAATTTATAAACTAGTGGGGAAAATGAGACATTGATGTATGAAAATTGTCCTAGAATAAAAAAAATGCATTTGATTAGATTCTAAAGCTCAATTAAAACCATGCATACATGGTTTTCACAAAATGATCAATATTAGTAGGACTGATTAGAAAGGAGTTCATCGAATGACAGAATAAGAAGGCATTCAGAGGTCTAGATATTTAGCTCTTGACTCATGCAGTCTCATCTGTATAACTCCACCACAGTTTTGCCAAAATCATACATAAAAACACACAGGAGTGGCAAACACATCACCTCCTAAGCTAGACCGTCTGGGCAGCTCTGAGATTCAATATTCTAATAAAAAAGCTTAGATTTAAGCTCTGTGTAAGAATTCAGTAAATAAAGATTATTCCAGGTAGAGGGGACCAAGGAAATTGTGTAGAAAAGCATGAGAATATATCAAAGTAGAGAATTTGACAATAGATTCCAAGAGTGAGAAAAAGCATGAGACTGACCTATACACAGCATTGTAAGCTAAGAAATTAGGCTGCATCTTTTTTTTTCCTTTCTTCTTCTTCTTTTTTTTTTTTTTTTTGAAACAAGGTCTCACCTGTTGCTTGGGTTAGAGTGCAGTAACAAAATCATAGCTCATTGTAACCTCAAACGCCTGGGCTCCTTCCTCCCACCTCAGCTTTCCAAGTAGCTGGGACTATAGGCGGGTGCCACCATGCCCAGCTGATCTTTGTTTTTTTACTTTTTGTAAAGACAGGGTTTGCTATTTTGCTCAGGCTGGTCTTGAACTCCTGATCTGAAGTGATCCTCTCTCCTCAACCTCCTAATATGCTAGGATTATGGGCATGAGCCACTGCACCCAGCCTAGGCTGAATCTGATAGAAGAATACTCACTGAGGACCGTGTAGATGACATATGAGAGATGACATGCTTTAAGAATGCTCATCTGTCAGTGGTATTCCAGGTACACTGGGAAGAGGACCAACTGAAGACTAGCCAAATGATGACTAGTCAAAGGCTTGAGCGAAGGGCTTGAGCTGCAGGATGATAGTAGCACTAAGCCTCAGGGAAACTGTATCAGATGCTATAAATATCATGCCCGCATCCCTTGTATGTATCCTTTTTCCATGCAGGAGAGGCTTCCAGTTGCCAATATCTGCATCTCCTGGTCCAGAACATTTTCCCAGAAGGCCACTCTGCTTGATATATCTCTGCTGGAAAATCAACTTTCTTCCACATCAGTCTTAAACTGATGATGGTAAGTAGTATGTAAGTACCCCAAGTCCCCTGACCATCAAGTGGAATATTTCTGCTGCATTTTTTACATTGCTTCCCAGTCTTCCCTACAGGATTGTTCAGCCCTGAAATGTGGTTTAATAACACGTTACTGATGGCTTATTCTCTCCTGTACGACTTTCCCATTTCCCTCTTAGTGTTGCCCAAGCCTAGTAGTAAACTATCACTTGAATATTCAAATTAGAGTTTGCTTCTAAGGGAACCCAAACTAAAGCATTAACTTTCTTCAAAATCGATAAAAAACACCTTTGATGAACATTTGCATTCATGAGACAATTATAGTGGTTCAAAAGGTTTTGAAGAGTACAAGGTCAAGGCCATTGATCCATTTATTCATACAGTACTTATTGAGAGTCTACTGTATGCTACGCACTGCATCAGAGGCTGAAAATAAAATGGTGAGCAAAAACAAACATCCACCATCATAAAGCTGATATTCTACTGAGGGGTTTATGTAATAAGACAAACAAACGTAAAAATTGCAACAGAGACAAGTGCTGCCGAGTAGAGGTGCATGGTATGACCATGACAATGTGTAACACAGGAAATTGACTCACTTTGAGTTGGGTAAGAATTTGATAAAGAAACCACAATTATGCTGAGATCCCAAGGAAGACTGGACATCATTGTAGGCACAAAGAAAAGGCATGTGCAAAAATTTACATTAAAAAGAAATGTGTGGCATTAAAGAGGTAGAAGGAACACCTGTATGAGCCAAAGGAGAGCAGTGTGCTTGGTCAGGACAGAAATGAAGGGTGTTGCGTGACTTCTTAAGGGGTAGATTTGTAGCAGAGACAATTAGCTATTCACTAAAAACTGTGTTCCACCATTTATAGTGAAAAATTGTCCCTGGGAAGTGAATGACATTTGAATGAACATATCCCCAGAGATAAGTTCAGATAGATATGGCCATCAGGTTTATTCTGGCCAAATGAAGGTATTAAAATTGATGTTCACATCTGGGATAACTTATTAAAAAATTAGTGTGATTTCTTCACTCTCTCTTTTCCCTTTCATCAGAATGCAGAGAACTCTGAAACACTAAGGGATGGAACCTGATTTATTTTATCATAGTTAGGCTAAATCTCACCTACCAACAATACCTGTTTTGTACAGTTGCACAAATGAAAGAGAAACTTTTATCATATTAAGCCAATAAAAGTTGGAGTTCACTTGTTATAGAAGCTACTGTTTCCCTAACTAATATAATGTCTATACTAAAAGAAATTAATGGATATCAAGTGGTTTACTAAGAGAAATTCGTAGACATCGAGTGGTTTTAAGCAGTGGAGTAGATGTCATTATAATTGGTTTCAGAAAAACATTCTTCTGGCTACAGATTGAAGATGGAATTTGAGACTAGGCAGAGTGGGTGCAGGTGTTACAACTAGGAGGCTTTTGCAGTAGTTGTGGTAAGAATTGTGGATAGCTTAGAACTTGAACAAGACCAAATCTTGATTAGTGATACCTGTGCTTAAGCTTTTTTTAACAATAGGAAATAAATATTTCATGACTTACTACTTGTTCTTTCTTGATGCAAACACTCTCATTATTTCCTATTGCCATGACATGTGTCCAATAAAACTAACAGGAATACCATTAACTAAATAGTTGTAGGCAAAAAATACTCATAAACTTGTATTCCACAATTTATAAAACATAAAACATACATTCACTTACTTATCCCATTTCTTCATGGTATTGCAAACTGTCAACTAAATCAATGTTTCTGGAAACCATTAATTTAATGAAATAGCATATGTGCTAGAAGTGATAAAATATGTTTATTAAGATAATTAAGCATAGCAGCATATTTTTAAACCTAAAATATACTTCAATTAGTCATTCATGTAGCAGTTCATAAAAATGACATTGATGTGATACAGAATTCATGTTGATGATATTCAATTGAGGAAGTGAATGCATATGGAATATTTCAAATTTGCACTAATTGATTAAAATATTTCAAGGACATTTTTCTCTTCTCCTTGTATTTCTCTGTATTGGAGGCTCCACAATGATAAGAATGAGAATGTTGTTTCATATCATTTGGTATGATATGATAGTGTACATATGTGATACACAGTGATAGTGTAGACCTGATAGCACAGAATTCCTGCTGCTGTTTTATTATACTACCAGATGCTACTGCTTTTTGTCAACTGGATACAAACGGGAAAGTTTTAAGCTGGGTAAATTACTACAATCTATTTACTGTCTAAACTGCTATGTCCAATTATTCATTGGCAAAAAGTAATAATTTCATTGGGGCTTGTCTGCAATAGTGCATGCCTTATGAATTAGTTAGGTGCAATGCTGTCCTACTTGTAAGAAGACTTGGAGTTGGCTATTTTGCCATCCATTCATTCATTTATGCATGCATTCATTCCATCAATAGGCAGAATTATTATCTCAACTACTATCTTTTACCAATGGTCTGATCTTGATCAAGTTCTTTAACCTTTCTGGGGTTAGTAACTGATCTGCCTACAAGAAGGCTTTTGCTAGGATCACTAAAGCTATATACACATAAATAATATATATCATATATTACATAAATAATATATATAAATGTATATATAAGTGTTCTGTTAAAACTGTACTAACACATTTATATCTTAAATCATTATCTGAAGCACCAGGACTTCCCTGAATGCTCTCTGTTCTATGATACAATCATGCAAGCAAGATCTCAGAATTACTTTGAGAACCTTAGTATACTAACAATGGAGAAGAAGAAACTGAAAATAAACTTACCGTGAAGCTATGAATGTAAACTCCATGTTCAAAATGGTTTCTGAGTCATGCCCACCATATTAGTCCCTGATCTTACAGAATTATCATATCCTGTGTTAATAATTACAAAGCAACTCTTCCCCATCTTACAGTGAAGAAATTACTGAGTACTATAATGAGTACTGGACTACTGCTACATTGTATTATGTTGTAATACATTAACATGTCAATGCATTCATTGTGATCCTGCATCTCCTGTTGCAGAATATCTACTTCAGTTACATTATCCAGAAAGAACAAATGAATTTGTAGAGGAGATTACAATGATTTGACAATGTAAATTAGCTGCCAGGTCCACCTTGCACATGGGAGGTAGGCACAGAGTAATATTTCAACATTTGCTAAATGGACTCTCTCCTCTAATTTTGCCAACACTTAGAAAAAGATATCATTCCTCTGGTTAAACATAAATTGATTATTTGGCTTAGAAGGAGGGTCTCCTAGTAAAAGCTGTGCATTCGAGGGTATAATGAGATTGATTCCATGCTCTGTGAATAAAAACACATGACATTTAAATTTGGCTACTTCAAGGATGAGTGAATGATTAAGATGAGCACATATGTTGAAGAAGCGAGTTAAATGAGAGACTGTTAAAGAGAAATGCCGTGACGTGTTGAACAATGGAAACATCATTTAGAGGACTGTGATTTAACGTGTAGATTTTTATCTGCTGCCCAATCTATACTCTTAGCCACACAAGGCCAAGTTCAATATTTCCAGGTGGTCTCTAGTGTTTCCTTTGAACACAATAATCCTGTGTGAAGTCATATACAACACGAGAATATACGTGATAACTTATTTAAAATAAAATTAATATTAAAGTAACTGAACTGTATTTCTCATGTACTTTGGTAATTAGGTTACCATAAGCTAGTCTGACTGCTGTTTTTTTCCCATTATGGGAGTTTTGAGATCTGGAACAGTCAAAATTTGAAAAAAAGAATAAACTCACTCATAGAACCAATTAAACCCCAAAATTCTTTATGTTACGCTGAATTTCCTTAGTCTCTTTTCCTTCATATCTGCTGTTATGCATAATCTATACATTTATTATTTATCGACCCCTTCATCTGCACTAGGCACTAAGAGCTAGAGATTCAAGAATGAATAAAAGGTGTGCCCTAAATACCAAAGGAATTAATACACAGTGCACACATAAGACTTTACGACCAAATATGCATTCTGCTTTATTCAGTCCAATACCAAGCATTATTCTTTATGAGCCTATACTCTTCTTAAAGAAAATATTTAAATTATAAAATTTACACATGGGTATACCAAAAATCTCACTGAGAGACTTTGAATATAAAGTAAACTTCCTCTTTCTTTACAGTACCCCAGATTGTAATTACCAGAGATAATCAATGATAATTTGGAGCGTTTCCATGTCACTGTACACTCACAGAAGCAGACCAGATCTGTACAATTTGTTTTTGTTTTATATAAATGATATCTGACTATGCATGTTTTTGAGATGTGGCATTTATCAATTAGCTGACTTTGAATTTCTTAAAAATGCCTACTTATATAGAGCTATATCAGCATTTTGCGTGTTTGTGTGTGAGTGATTAAGACTTGCTTACAACTAAGCAATCTACAGTCATTTTTTTTAAAAGTCAATTTCCCAAAGTGGAAATTCAAGTTATGTTTATTATAAAAAATTCTTGATTTATAATACCAAATTAATTTTTTAATATTTTCTTTTTTAATTGACAAATAAAAGTGTATTATTTATAGTATACAACATCATATTTTGCTATATGTATACATTGTGAATGGCTAATTCAAGCTAATTAACATATCCACTACCTCCCAACCTCACAATCTCACATACTTTCTTTTATTTTAAAATATTAAGGGATACAAATGTTTGTATTACGTGGATAGCTTTTATAATGCTTAAGTCAAGGCTATTAGTGTGCCCACCACCTGAATAGTGTTCATTATACCTATTGGCAGGTTTTTGCCCTTCCCATCCTCCCTTCTCCTCCTTTCATGATTTCCAATGACCTTTATATCTCTCTGTGCCCATATGTGCTCATCAATTAGTTCCCCATTATTAGAGAGTAACTTTGGTGTTTGTTTTTCTATTCCTGAGATAATTCACTTAGCATAATGGTCTCCAATTCCATCCAAGTTGCTGCAGAAAACATTATTTCATTCCTTTTTGTGACTGAATAGTACTCCGTATTTTATACACACACACACACACACACACACACACACATTTCCTTAATCCACTCATGAATTGATGGGCACTTAGGTTGATTCCACATCTTTGTGATTGTGAATTGTGCTGCAATAAACATTCAAGTGCAGGTGTCTTTTTGATAAAATGACTTCTTTTCCTCTGAGTAGATACACAGTGGTGGGATTGCTGAGTCAAATGGCAAGTCTATATGTATTCCTTTGAGGAGTCTCCATGCTGTTTTCCATAAAGATTGTACTAATTTGCAGTCCCACCAACAGTGTATACGTGTTCCTTTTTCTCTGCATCCATGTCAGTATCTACTGTTTTTTGACTTTCTGATAATGACTATTCTGACAGAGGCAAAGTAATATCTCATAGTGATTTTAATTTGCAGTTCCCTGATGATTAGTGATGTTGAACATTTTTTCCTATGTTTGTTGGCCATTTATCTATCTTCATTTGAAAAACTTCTGTTCATGTCTCTTTCTCACTTGTTTCTTTCTTGCTGAATCATTTGAGTTCCTTGTAGATTCTGACATACTTATTTCTTTTTCTTTTTCTTTTTTTGCTGTGAGAACACTTAAAATCTACTCCCTTAGCAATTTACAAGTATATAATATGTAGTTATTGACTATAATCACCATATACTACAATAGATCTCCTAAACTTATTCCACCTGTCTAACCAAAATTTTGTGTCCTTTTCACCAACATCTCCCAATCTCCAGTGTCCCCAAGCTCCTGGTAACCACTGTTCTATTCTCTGCTTCTAAGTTTGGCTATTGTAGATTCTACAAAGAAGTGAGATCTTGAAGTATTTGTCTTCCTGAGTCTGGATTATTTCACTTAGCATAATGTCTTTGGGGTTCATCCATATTATCACAAATGACTGGATGTTCTTCTTTTTTAAGACCAAATAGTATTCCATGTGTATATACCACATTTTCTTTATTAATTCAATCATTGATGAACACTTAGGTTGAATCCATATCTTGGCTTTTGTGAATAATGCTGCAATGACCATTGTGGTGCCAGTATCACTTGGACATACTAATTTATTTCCTTTGGATATAGTCCCAGAATTGAAATTGCTGGATCATATAGTACTTCTTTTTTTAATTTTTTGAAGAACCTCTATAATGTTTTCTGTAGTGGCTGTACTAATTTACATTCCCAGCAAATTTGTGCAAAGCTTCCCTTTTCTCCAGATCCTCAAGAGCACTGATCTCTTTTCATTTTGATAATAGCCATCCCAACAGGTATGAGTTGAAATCTCATTGTGGTTTTAATTTGCATTTCTCTGAGGATTAGTTATGTCGACCATTGTTTCATATACTTTTTGGCCATTTTATGTTCTCTTTCGAGAAATGTATTTTTAGGTCCTTTGCCCAGTTTTTAATCATGTCATGTTCTTGTTTTTGAGTTGTTTATGCTCCTTGCATATTTTGCATATTTTGGATCTTAAACCTTTATGTGATGTATGGTCCAAAAATATTTTTTCACATTTGACAGGTTGTCCCTTCACTCTGTTGATTATTTCTTTGTCTGTGCATAAGCGTTTTAGTTTGATGCAATCCCATTTATCTATTTTTGCATGCAGAAGAATAAAATTGGACCCTTATCTCACCCCACATACAAAAATCAACTCAAAATGAGTAAAGAATTAAATGTAAGAACTGAAAATATAAAACTGCTAGAATAAAACATAGAGAAAAAGCTTCTTGACATTGGTGACATGGCTTGTTTGTTCCCACCAAAACTCATGTTGAAATTTGATCCCCAATGTGGCAGTGTTGGGAGGTGGGGCCTAGCGGGAAGTGTCTGGGTCATGGAAAAGAATTCCTCATGAATGGATTGGTGCCATTAATTATACATTATTCCCAAATATTTGGGAATATTCTCATTTACTATATACTTTTCTGCACTGATTTCTTATTTTTATGCTGCAATTATAGCTAAATATATGAGATAAATAAGACACTAATCAATGCTGTGAGTGATGTGACTTGTGAGGTATTTGTTTTAAAGACTAGGTAGTACTATTGTTATTTGTCATGGTGGTGATGATGGCAGTGGTGGTGGTGTTGTGTGTGTCTGCGTGTGTTTATGCAGGTAGGAAAAGAGTACTTGTTAATCAGAAGGCAGATTTTGGTAATCAATAAGGATAATCACAAATATTCCAGTTTGTTTTGTTTTTCAAAAGTCCAATAAATTGTGTTTGACCAGCCTCTTCGAAATTAAGTATGGCTTTGGTCACTGTAATGGGAACACAAGTTACATGTATCACTTTTTAGATAGAAATATCAAAGCAAATATTGATTAACTATGAATCCTTTTTCCTGTTGTGGCAATTGTGGAAGAGAAAGAGTTTTCAGCACTTGAGTCCTGGTGTAACTACAATGAGAATAGACTACCTTGCCAACCTTTACTGGACATGGAGTTTGAGAAACAAAAAACGTTAAAGTTTCAAACCACTGAGATCCTGGAGATTGTTTGTTCCTGCAGCATAAACCAGCCTATACCAACTGATGTATCATATTTTAGTCACGTTTCTTCTTTATTCTTAAATGATATAAAAAAGAAAGAGTTAAGCATTGAGTTAAGGTCTGTATGTGTAGTAGAAATTTAATAAATACCAACTGAGAATTTTTACACAGGACAGGTGTACTTTAAAATTATTTTTTAAAGCTGAGAAAGATTTACCAAGCCTAACTGATAAAGCCAGGTTTTCACTGACAATGGACAAGACAGCACTTCATTGCAGTGAACTATCTAGCTAATGAGGTGTGGTAAAAGTTACATGTAAACCAAGAAAACTCAGACAAGTAATCTCATTTTGATCTCACTAATTTGCACTCATGGCAGAGAGGTCAGCTTGAATTAGTTAAAAGTCTTAATTACTGAACTCAAGAAGCAAAGGTATTTTTATCACATTTACGAACACATAGCAATTGGAAGTAGGAAAAAGTAAGCACGGTCCAGTTGAAATCTTGTTTTGGTGAACCTATTAAAATGCTAGATAGACAGAAAATATCAGCTTAAGTAGAGTTATTAACTTCATCAATGGAAAAATATTTGTGCTATTCCACACAAACTGCTTGTTATTTTAAGAGAATAAAATTTTCACTCTAAACTTGGTGCTAATTTTATTATCAAGCCATGTTTTGCTGCTAAAAATCACCTTATATCCAGTTTCTGATCAGATGAGAAAATATTTAAAGACAGTACAAAAATTTAAGTCAATGAAGCAGAAATTAAACTGTGTACTAAGTATAATAAAAGTTAAAAAGTAATAAGAAACAAGAGAATGTACTAACTTTAAAATTTGTAAGGTTTTTGAATGATCTCACTGTTCATCTAACTGTAGATATTTTGGAACCTAGTTAATGGATTTTAATATTTTCTGGCAACAATAAAATTCCAATTAAATTCATAATGGTATGTTTATGCTTTTAGATTTACTATACATTTTACCTAATCATCACTATTTATGTGAACTTCCACTAATTAAGTGGTTTGATCATTTTGTACATTGGTACACTTTCATTAGATACTTTTTGCAATTAAGCCTAAACTGAGATGTTCTGGAAATGTTATGGACAATTAGAGTTATGCATAATTCTTACTTATTGTTTGCAATTTAATTTTTGATTATGTCATTATTAATTTCCCAAATTATCAAGTCATGCCAGAATCCTGCCCAATACAGCTTTACCCGACTATTGTTGAGTTTTACAACATCTTCAGTTTTTGTTGATGAGCCCTAGAGACAAATTGGCACATTAATAGAAAACAAAGAATGCTTGTCCAGCCACTCTACACTTAGCATATTAGATTGGCTGTTCCAAGACCCTATGACCTTCTGTCAAGTGAAGAATATAACTCTTTGCATTATTTGGAATCCATAATCTACTGCTAACCAACCAAACTTAAATGGAATTTGATAACTGGCATGTCATCTTTTCTGAGGGAGAAGTCAAGCTTAGGCATCAGTCCCATGTTTTATTTTAAAACTAAAAGTATATCATGAAATGTGGAAAATTTCCATAAATTCCTGTGGGTATCCTTTAATAAATTCCTGAAAATTCCCAATATTGGAGCCATTAGTGACATAGTTTTCTAAGCACATAATAAAAGAAAAGTGATGCAGATAAAATGTAGACAGGAGTCAGAAAGTTTTTTTTCAATTTTCCAGTGAGACTAAGACTTTGGTTCTAATTCTAAGTATTTTGACTGCAGGCATGTGCCAGTATCAATTTAAAGTACTAAATTTATTTTCATAGTTTGGATCTATAGGAATGAAAATAATTTATAAATACTGCTTAATGAATGATAGGTATATAGGAGTTCTTTATGTCTTAAAATAAGGCAGGAGGTGAAGCACGCTACATCACCATGATTATACAATGAGTACTAATTTCATTCTTGTCTTCTAACATAGTAGCTGACATTAACTGATTATTAACTATGGAAAAGACATTGCAATTATATATATTTAAAACGTGGAAAAATACTGCTAGTATCCCCTTTATACATTTCAAGAAACTGAGGCACAAAGAGGTTAAATAACTTACCCCAAATCACACAGCTAGTAAATGGTAGTGTGGGGATTTAGACCCAGTTTTTGAGGTACTACCTCTGACCTACTGAGCAGTACATTTTACTAGAATTGAGGAATGAGGAAAGATTATCAGGAGTATCCAGGCCACCACTCCCACCCTCCAAAAACATATCAAGTCACATAAAATGAGAGGAAGTCAGACTTTAAAAAAATAAGGGCATTTCAGATGCACTGGAAAGGGTAGAGATAATTGTAAAAAGATGGTAATGAGTAGAGTTTATTCTTTGCAAGGCAAAAGAAACAAAAAGGGAAGAAAGAAAAATGTCTGTCTGGGGGTGTGGAGTGTAAGGTGTATCTGGAGAAACAGAGTAGGAAATAGCTGCAAAGTGAGTTTGATGCCCTCCTAAGGAGGGCTTTAAGTGTGAAAGTGAGTTGTGCTACTTATACTCCATTCAGCAGAGCTTTGAAAATAAAATGTTTAGAGCTAATGGATATTTTACTAGAAATATGTTAGGGAGATTAGTCTGGCTGTTTGGGGCAGAATTAGCAGAAGGTGGTCAGGTTGTTCAACCATCCTGAGCGTTGGTTTCAAATACAGGGATAAAAACCCTTTGCATCTTATACAGTTAAGAATTAAGACTAAATACGATGAAAACACTATTTTTTTCTATTTTTGTGAGCTGCTCTTAGAAACAACTTTTAAAGTAAATTACTGATAACAGCTAACTTTTTGGCATGAGTCATAAAAATAAAACACTCTAAAATATTGTAATATTTTTTTCTGGTTGATAGGGATTGTGTGTACAGCATTTAAAAATGTCTGTCCAATTAGCTATAGAAGCATACAAAACAAAATTAGTTACAAATATACATTTTTGTCATCCATATCTAAACAATTATGCATTCCATCAAACAAAATAAGCCCAGCTGCAAAAGTCAGCATATAAGTGTCTAAATAATAAAATGGTATAGAAATAATTCTGCAATACTGAGTATCACAATGGATGGCTGCATTCATTATTCATGTCATAGAACAATACTTAACACATATCAATACAATTCTCCTTTAATAGTGAATCCCCCAAGCAAAGTAACCATTCCATTTTGCGTAGAGGAGAAATTCCATTTTACAAAGTTGGCTACAGAGCCTCATACATATTTTATTGCTAGTAATAGGTATTTTTCCAATATAAATTTCATGTTCCAGTGTAAGAAGCAGTTTTCAGCAGCTGTTGCATAATTTTTAAATTACAAAGACCTTAATCTTCATGATGTGTAAAAAAGTAAGTGATAAAACATAATGAAAATAAAAACAGTTTGGAAATAGCTATGTCTTCAAAAATTAACAATCTGAATGTTTTACTATTTTGTCAATTGTAATAGAAAGCTTATATTTCATAAAAATTTTTAAATTATGTCAGCACATAATCCTTGTAGAATAATGAAGAAGAAAGAAATGTTATTTTGACCTTATAAACTATCACTATTGCAAATGCCCAATTGAGAATGGAATTTGTTCATACTAGTTTATGATTTTGTCATTTTTAGATCATTCTATTGGATAAATAGAAAGTACATTGAATTTTAGCTTTGTGTCCCTCACGCTGAACCAAATATTTAGCATAAGTCATTATATACCTTTTGGGGTCTCTGTTTTCTCATTTGGAAACTAGAAGATTAAATTAGTAATTAAATAGCCCATTGCAGCTCTAAATTTCTCTAATGTTATAGATAAGGCCTTATGTATTTTATATGTGAGATAGTTCTGCTTTCTTTTACCATGCTGTGTTTTATCCTATTAGTACAAGCCTGTGCCAGAGAGTTAATGAGGTTAAAACTATGGTTTCAATTTTGTGAACAGAGACAATAGCAGATATTGGGAAAATTCAGGCTTCTACTTAGTTGGAATCTGGAAAAGACAAAATTACTAATTAGAAAACCCAAACACACATTGTACTAATGTTTAGTGAACACTATATTTTTACACAAAGAATTTAGATTTTAGAACATATTATATTCTACCTTTTTTTCACTCAATATCATAAAAGCTTACAATTGTTTGTCACCGTCTTCTACCAAATGTCCAATTTGCAATAATTTTCATTAAAATGAATAGATGTTCGACATTCTAGTTAATTTAAACCTAAATAAAAAGAAGGAAGAAGGGAAAGAAACACTCCAAAGGTAGCTTTCTATGTCATATTTCTAAATAGCTCCTGCTATATATGTACACAATTTGCTGTAAGTTTATAGAGTTGATTTTTAATTGTGTAGTCAAAAGTCTAATATTTTAAATAGGATGCTATGGTAAAAGCAAAAATATGATACTTAAATTATTTTTTGATCCACAAGTACATTCCTGTGTCCTTTAACACTTACCTTCTTTATCAAATATAATAACATGTCCAATTTCTACCCTGACTTGCTCTAGAAGTCAGAATGACTCTTCCATTTTTATTCACCCTGTAGCTCTGTGAAGAGTTTCGGACCCAAATGTGTTATATGACTGACTGTTTTGGTCCTGGTTCCAACAGGACATTCTCAACAGCCCCAATGTGATGAGTGCATGCTAATGTTGTGTAACAGAGTACCATATTTAAGATTTTAAATGGCAAAGAGGGCAATGATAGCTGTTCGGGGAAAAATATTGAGCAAAGTTTATTTTTAAAAAAAAGACCCGACATGCTAACACCTGGTTCAAATTCCAGCTGTATCCGTAACCAGTGCTATAACTTTGAGCAAGTTACTTTACTTCTGTGAATCACAACAACCCATTTGCAAAATGCATAATTGAACTAAATTAAAAATGGCAAGTGGGGGATCCACATGCTGCCAAATCTCCAATTCCTAAAAATATGATCTTTTGCTAATTGATCATGCTACTTGTTCCCACTGAGATTTGGATTTCCCTCCGCTTAGCACTCAGAAAGCCACTACAAGTTGATTGGAGTTGGCATAGAAGTTAAAATCCATCTAATATTATTCTAAGTTCCCTACCAAGTTGGAACATTTTCTAACTCCATGGATATGGTTGACTGGCTTTGGATCATACAGTCGTAGCATTTCATCTACTCTGTTACATCTTTAACCATGTTGATCCTTCTGTATTAGAAGTTTTCCCTCATATCAACCCCAAACTGGCTTCATGGAGTAGCTACTCACTGGTCTTCATTTGATTTTGTAATGGGAAGGCTTTATTTTATGTTTTCATTGCCACTTCAGAGGAACTCCAGCAAGGACTTGTCAGTAGCCTGGGAAAAGCAGTTGGAGGTTCACTCAGGCAGTCCTAGCCGATCTTGCTAATAGCTTTTCTTTTAAAATACTCAATACTATCAATTTCTCCATTGGTGACAGAAATAGTAAATTTCAAAGCTGTTCTTTCATGTCCCAGGGGAGGAATGAGCTAAATGGTACATGTTTGTTTCTCAGCATTGTTCACAACTGCCTTGTTTTCCTTTGCCCTCCACTATCTGTGAGCAGGAAGAAGTCTTAACAGATAAAAGAATTCAAGTGGTAGTAAATGAATTATTTTATTCTCAGTTTTCATAAATAAGAACAAACGCATCAAGCAGTCATTCCTAAACTTTGTATCAGAGAATATTAATTCTGAAAAATAGTCTAAGTTTTTTTTTTTTTTTTTTTTTTTTAAGTGATAAGAACATTAGGCTTCAGCTTACTGCATCTTTCTCTGGAAGACTAAACTATTATGCCAATGTATCCAATGTGGGAAACACAGACTGTTGTACAAGCTAATGTGTAACTTAGTATGTAAATAGAACAATAGTGAACTGGGGCAGTTGAACTTTTGCAGAGAGAGCTGCTCAGTGAAATCTGTTTGCATTATATCCATTAACTGAATGAGGTTGGAGAATAATAGGAACTAATGAGACATTCTGAGATCTATGAGAAGAGATACCCAGTAGCCTCACCTATTAAATACCGCATTGTCTTTACATTCTACAATGTGCACAACTCTTAAGAGAGTCTTATTCATGCTTAATATATGATAATTAAAAGGGACAAAGGCCTATGGAAATTATGTTTGTCTGAAACCAATTCGATTTGTAAAAGAAAGCAAATCTTGGGTTACCTGGGTAATGTAGAAAACTATTTCAATTCTCCAATTCAAATGGACAGAGAAACAGAATGTATGAATTTGTTTATGTGGATCCTTGTTGAGTTTGAGATATCTATAGAAGTTCACTGTGAATTCCTTTCACACTTCAGAGTCAAAACAATGTGCCTTGTTAATCCTTGTAGAATGAGATTTCCAAGTAAAGGTGATGAGTTTGGAGTGGATCAGTAGTCACTATGCTGACCAATTACTGGCTTCACGTTAGGACTTTGTAAACATTTTTATTCTCATTGCCTTCCTCAGAAACTCCTCAACAAGAATATTTGAGTGAGAAGGTTTTCGTTAAGACTGACTCCATGAAAATTATTCAATCCTGTGTGGTAATAGCCATCGAATTTTACTTGTTCTCAGCAAGAAATAGACTTTGACTTTTTTTGTAGCTAGTTTTATGTTATTAAATTAACCAGGTATCTGAGCATTTTATATACATTTATGCATTGTAATAAAGTTTTTGAGAGAATGATAGTAAAAGATTTATTTATGAGAGTCAGAAGAAGAATACGGAGAAGAAAATAGGTTGATATTCTATCACATATTCAACCTATATATAGAATGGAAGAAAATGTCTGCAAAGCAAACATTTGATAATGTGTTAATATCCAAAATATATAAGGAACTCAAACAACTTAATAGCAAGGAACCAAATAACTCAGAAAATATACATTTTCACTTATATGGCATTTAATATGTAGCAGGTAGAATTCTAAATGCTTATTAAAAAATAATTTCCCACAAAGTGCTCCAATATGGTAGGTACTATTAATTAGCAAATTTTAAAGATAAGGAACCTGAGAAACAGAGAGATTAAGCTACTTTTCTAAGGTTGCAAAACTAGTAAGTAGTTGAGAGTTGAGACAGGATTTGAACCCAGCACTTCACTGCAGATTCTGTACTCTTAATCCCATGTTATATTATTCAGGCCATTGGGTTCTTATGTTATACCATGCCTTTAAACAACTGTGTGTGTGTGCCTGTGTGTGGGTGTTTATGTGTATCACAACTAGCAATCAGGTCAGCAGAATAATTGCAAAATTCCCAGATCTAGAAAACAAGTAAGTAAGAGCACCAGTAAGAGCTTACTCTGGTTTCCTGGGAACAAACCAATGGCTGAGAAAAACAATTTTCTTGATACATTGAAGTATTGCTATTTGGGACAGCTTGTTCTAGAGCATATAAACTCATTTGCATGATATGTTTAAGTAAATTATTTCCAATGTAACTCAAAGTTATTACATGAGTTTTTGGAAAGTCTGGCTGTTGTACGGTGCACTTAGAATTTTAGAATGTGACTCAGTATTCAATAAAAACAAAATTTTATATACTTCATTTCTGTTGAATAAAATGCAAAGTGATCATTATTTTTGAAACCAATTTTTAATGTACAAATTATAAGATGCATAAAATAAGGATAAAAATTCAAGTTTAAAATGCTAGTAATGAAGCAAGTACTATGTTAGATGGAAAACCAAACATGCCATTTTTTTACCTTTATTTACCCAATCGATCAGTTGAAATGAGCCTGGCAGATGTTTCCTTTATAATTTGCATTTAATTAGTCAGAAATCAACAAATAACACAGCAGAACTTCATGAAATAATATAGTTTTAAATTATCTTTTCTGAAGAAAAATTTTCCTTCACTGGGATATAGTTTGCAATTTACTATCTTGACTATTTTTTTTATGGTGAATATATGCTAAACATTTAGGAATGAATTCCAAGATATATAGAAAATTCACCCTGGTTAGTGTATTTTGTTATTACATATGAAGCCAAATAATTAGAAAATTGTAAAAATAAGGGTAAAATATTTTAGCTCTACTTTTTGTCAACAAATATTTTCTGAGTTCTTTTTATGTGAAAAACAATGTAATGGGTGTTACGAGGGATAGCAAGGTCAATAATAGCCAAGTGCTCTCTCTCTTTGTTGTCTACAATCTTGAAATGCCATAGAACACATACATATACCCATAATTCACATTTATAAATACATAAGCATGCACATTTGTATATTTTTCAGCATCAAAACTTGAGTAAAATATATCATCAGCTTCTAAGAAAACCTCAGGGATAGCAATAAAACATTCATTTAAGAAATGCTTTATTACCAACAGTTTTGAAGCACTAGAAGATGCTAGTGTGTGGAAAAACACATACAACTATGAGTCTAGAGGTATTCAGAAAAATTTAACTCTGATTGGGAAAAAATTAAGAATACCTTAACCAAATTTATTTTTCTGATTTTTTTGATAATAAAAAGTAGTATACAATAAAAATACCTGTATCTAAATAAGCATTAAAAAATTTTCCCTATAAGTATAAAATAAAATACTAAGTGATAATGAATCATTATGTTAGATGTTAAGTTATAATTTTTTAGTATTTGTAAGTGGTATGGAAAGTAATTGTCATCTTCCAAATAATAGCATCTCAAATTTATTTACATTATATACCTCCACGAATTTTCTTGAATAAGAGAATGTTGAACTGCAAAGCTAATACTATGGGCCATAGTTATAAATCTATTCATCTTATCAGATAATCTCATTTTATAGATTTGGAAACTGAGGCCTAAAAAGGAAAAAGTGACATTGCCATGGTCACACAGTATTTTCAGGGCAATATGGTAGCAGATATAATTGTCCCATACTCCTTACTTTCACTTATTCCCTTAAAACATGTGCTACCCCAGAAAGGTCATGGTTTCAACTTATGACTTGTGCATTCAACCAGAATCCTGGATAACCAACAAAAATGTCAATCTTATTTTGATAGGCAATGTCTCTTAACAGAAAATCCAAATACAAGCATTGGAGCTAAAAATAAACTTGAATCTTGGTTCTTCATGAGATGTTGCATGACACTAGGAAAGAAAATTATCCTCTCTGAGATTTATCTGTACGTAGTCATGATAATAATATGTGTCTTCAGATGGTGAGGATTAAGTGATTTAGTTGTTTAAAGGACTCCTCCCAGAGCTGAATATACAATGCTCAGGAAATGGTGATATCATCCTTCTTATTTCCCAACCATTTTTGCCCAAGTTTTACCACTGCTTACAAACACACATACACACACACACACACACTCTCCTTCCATCAGGAAGATGTCTGGCCCTTTTCAAAAATGTTATATTGATCCTACATTATTTCTGCTGTGGGATTTAGTTGTGGTTGTTCTTAACTGATGTTTCAATAATGTGATGAAAACTAAAGTCTGATCTTGCTTTGTGAAATTACCTAATGTTCTTATCAAATTTCTACAATTTACAGTTGGTTTTCAGATGCTTTCAGATATTTAATGTTCTTATGCTGCTATGTCTAGATTTACTTTCACTCAAAAAATGGGGTGAAGTAGTGTTTACTTGAAGATATTTAACCCAACTCTCTTTTACCAGATCTACAGTGAAAAGTTGTCTTACACTTTAAGAAATACTTGAGTCTCTAAATCAATATTTGCTGAGTGAATAGGCTTTCTAGAACTATATATATTTTTTTAAAGTCTAAGAAATTATTTTCTTCAGTCTTAGGGGACAAGAGGAAAACTCATTCTTTTTTCTCAGCACTCTGAAGTCCTTTTATATTTTCCATTTAATGTCATCATCCTAAATTCTACCTTGTAGATGTGTTTGTAAATAGTCATTCAGCAAATCCGAAATAATCAGTATTCTCAAATAATCTGATCTGTGCATGTGACATATCAAAATATAATTATCAAAAAGTTAAAGGTATGATTTTTATACAAATATTGCAAAATTGGTTTTCCTCCTCAACAAAGTATTAATAATCAGCTGGAAGGCAAAGGTGACTGAAAGAATTATTAGAATAGGATCATATAGACAATGAAAAAAATGATATGGGCATGAGATGAGTAGATGAGATATGAAACTGGTTAATGTTCTACAGGGCAATGAAAGCAGAACCTTTGGGTTATCTTTTCTACCAGCAAAGAATGATTTGCATCTCTACTAGACAAAAATCCACAAGTTAACAAGTAACTTCACAGACCTGTGCCTTTAACTTATAGTAAATATAAAGTCAAACAATGGCATATTTCTCAAGTGGAGGTAATGAACCAATATTTGGATGGTCCTATTAAAAAATGTTATGATCTAATATGGCTCTAAGAGTACATGTGGCCCTCCTTTTGCTTGACTTACAAGTTTGGGTCATTTTTCTTAACAAACTGTGTCTGACCTTGTAGACATACAAAATAATATCAACAACGATAGCAAGAAATATTTTTTTATCAGCTAGGATAATATGATGCAAGCAACAGCAATCTCTTTAGGCTAACAAGTTTAAAGGGGATTTGTTGGAAAGATTATGGGGTAAGTCAAATGATAAAGGAGAAACAAACTGGGTGGCTTAAAATGACAGAAATCTATTTTCTCACAGTTCTGGAATCCAAAGCCAAGGTGCTGGCAGGGCCATATTCCCTCCAAAACCTCTAGGAGAAGATCGTTTCTTACCTCTTCTAGATTCTGATAACCCCAGGCATTCCTTGGTTTATGGCACCATAAACACAATCTCTGCTTCTGTCATCACATGACTAACTTCCCTCTGTGTCTGTGTCTCTTCCTTCGTATTAGAGGACACTAGTCATGTTGGAGTTGGGCCCATCCTAATTTAATATGTCCTCATTTTAACTTGATTGCATCTGCAATGACCCTATTTCCAAATCAGGTCACTTTCACAAATATGGGTTAGGACCTTCACATATTTTTGAATGGAGACACAGTTCAATCCACATGAGAAAGTCTCTTCATTGCAGCTGTGAATCAGCTCCAACCACTTTTCTATCTTCCATGAATGACGACATTCAAGGCTGAAAATCCTGGGAGAAAAATTCAGATAATCAAGTTTGGATCATAGGGCTCTACATGTTTCACAAAATTTCATGCAATTAGGTTGTGGGTGTTTTCCAAAGTAAAATTCTCTTACCAGAATGAATTCTATAACAGCAAAAACAACAAATGCCCTCATATCTGGAAATAAATCCATAGTTCCCTCCAATACCCCAATCTACTTATTATAGAAGTTTCAGTAAATTATTTCAACTTCATTCATGGCAACCCTGATCTTATATATGCCTAAAAAATTTATTAAATAAAAACATTTTTTCTCCAGATTTTTTCCATTACTTGAAGAAAAAAATCCTTTGTCCTTGAATTGCCCTACTAGCTCCAAATTTCTCTACTGGAGATGTAGAAGCAAAACGGGCAGGTAAATGGAATCTGCTGTCTGAGTTCCTTTCTTTTTGCCATTATAGGCTGACAAAAGAATTTAAAAGTAAAAGTTAAAAGCAGCTTCGATTTGTGTGCAACTTGGAGATATACAGCTGAACTCTACCATGCTGAGCACCTTTAATTTTATTTATTTAGAAAAGAAACAAAGACTCACTGTGATGGTGGCAGCAATGCCACCAGCAAAAATGAGTGTCATTTTACCAATATGTGATAAAGAGATTGGTAATCTGAGAAATGCAGATGTTGTGCTTCTTATCTCTGCCTGTGAAATTAGATAATCATAATACTATGAGGCAGAAGAAGAAAGGAGAAAATAATTCCCACCTGCATTTATTCTGGTTGGAGCAAGGCCTCCATGAAGATACCTGGTTAGTATTTTCTCTGGAGTGGATTTGGGTTATTGAATTGTTTTATTTGCAACTCCTAATAAAGAGGAGAACTAATTCCCTGAATAGAAAGTGCTCTCAACTACAGTACATTAAGTACTTTCTTAATTAGCCACTTACAGTGTAATGGTAGAAGCGCTTGACTGAAGACTGGGTTAAGGTGTGAGGTGGTAACATTCTTAAAAGAGAGGCACACCTAGAATGGGTTAAAAACCTGAAATTCTTCATCTTTTCTAAGAGGTGATTTAAACAGAAGAAATGTAGTATCCGCAAAGGGGAATTATGCATTCACAATTTTTCAAGATGTAAACATTAAAGTAAATGCAACATACCTGAATTCAGTTGTCATTGCTAGGTGGTATTCAAGGAGAGGAGAAACATTCGTAAGAAAGTGGCTTCTAAGATTATCATTCAGAATTGACACTTCAAGGAAAGACTAGAGATTATATGGGTGATGGTTCTAATACCTGAAATTAGCTGACATAAACTGGAAGCCCTAGATTAATGCCTCAGAAACAGATTTCAGGTAAGAGGAATTCTTTTTCATAGTCAGTCTTAGGAGAACTTGGTGTTTGGGGAAAAATAGCCTAGTATCATACAGAGAATGTGTTATGAAGGGTAAATGGCTTCTCAAACTAGCTCAATGAGTCCATTTTACATCCACTCTGTAGCTGAAGGATTATACTAATAAAAACATCATTTCTGAGAATAATATTTCTGGCTGAAAAGAATAAAAGGGAGAGAAGGAAAGATGTTTTCCCCTAACTTGCCCTTGTCCTAAGCCAAAGAGTAAAACCAATATGAGCAAATTTATATCAACAAGAAAAAAATGAGCTGGTATCATATTTTTAAGACACTTTTTAATTTCAGGAAATGGGATGATGGGGATATTTTAAAGAAGTTTACCCCAATAACAGAGTTCCTTTGGTTAAATTGTCCAAGTCAAAAATCAGCTTTGGCTACTCTCTATTCATTTTATTGCTTCACTCATCATTTTGTGAGAATTAGAAACAAAGAGACCAACTTATTTTATTATCCTGGATGGAACTGGAGCCCATTCTTCAAAGCGGAAGTATCACAAGAATGGAAAAACAAACACCACATGCACTCACCATTAAATTGGTAGTAATCGACCAACACTTGTGTGCACATATGGGAAGTAACACTCATAGGGGTCGCACAGGGGGGGCGGAGGGGATGGGTAAATTCACATCTAACGGGAGAGGTGTGTGCACTGTCTGGGGGATGGGCTTGTAGCTCTGACTCCGGTGGTGCAAAGGCAATTTATGTAACCAAAGCATTTGTACCCCCGTAATACTCTGAAATAAAAACAAAGGAAAAAAAAAAAAAAGAAACAAAGGGAATTCAGAGAGAATGGAAGGAAAAGACTGGGGAGAATTAAGACAACTAAGTGAATACCACCAGCGCTTATATTTCAGAAATATGATGGAGATACATTTAGGAAACCAGATTAAAGGAACGTGATGCAATTTGTGGTAGACTAGTATGAAGTTATCATAGGTGAACACAGGGAAGAGAATTTCTCCAAACTTTCTAATATGCATAATCATACATAATTTAATGTGAAAATACTGTGAACAGCCTATGATACTTAATGAAAATGCAAGTCAGTTTCTTATTTTTCTAAATAAATTTAAATTGTATACCGAAAGTCTAGTTTCCAAGATTGGCAAGAATTTAATACTGGTCATTTTCCATGGTTTTCTCCCATTGTTTGACTAATATGCAGATCCTGGGGCTGTATGCCTTTCAGGAAAATCAGCATAACAACATGTGAACATCAATACACACTTGTCACTGCTTTAGCAGTGTGACACAGTGATACTCCTTGCACAGGACCCTCAGAGACCAGTAGAAAGGGGTGACTCTTTTGGTTGGGACCCACACCACATATGCTAAAGCAGGAAGTTTTGATATCCTACTTCCTGGAACACCTGTGCAGCCACCCCTGTTGCAGGTCCTGCCCCCTTTTGGTCATTGAGTGCTTCCATCAGGATATTCTTCCATGGTGAACTCAGAGCCTAGATTAAGTCAAAGTTAATTTCTCATTAAGATATTTTACACCTTATTTTTCAATAAGTTTCTTTGCTATAAGTTTTAGTCAGTGTCATCCCAGTGCTTTTTCTATGTGAAGTATACACATTGGTGCATCCTTTATTGGCTAGATCTGCCAGGAATATCTTGCATATGTTCATTCATTCATTCATTCATTTATTCACAGCCCTTATTGGTTATCTCCTATATGTCTGTGTCTAGGGCTCTAGAGGTGAAAGATCTTGCAGAACACAGAGTAGAGATGGAGAGCAGACTAACAAGAGATACCACAATGTTGTGACAAATAAATGCCATGATAAGGGTATGCACAGGGTTTTTTGAAAGCTTGGAAGAGCAACGTCAACTAAGGCTTGAATGACTAGCAGAAATGAGCTAGGTCCCAAGAGTGGAAGGAAAAGTGCAGAAACAAAGGTGTAGGAGATAGAGCCAAGTGCCTATGGCAGATGGTGTTCATGTGGCTGCCATGGGAACAGTGACAGATGAAGCCGATGAGAGAGGTGGGGTCAAACTCAGGAACTTGATGTTGGTGTTTTGTTAATGAGAAGCCACTGAGGGAATTTAAGGAAGGGAGTGAAATGGAAAAGAGTTGCCTTTGAAAAGAATCTCTCTGGATATGATGTCAGGAAAGAGAGAAGAGAGATACTGGGGGACAAGGGAGAGAGGCGGCAGCTAGGCAGCTGCTGTGGTCATCTCTAGAGATGAGGAAGACATGAAAGGCTTTGACAGTAGGGATGAACAGTGGACACTGTTAATAGATAGCAAACGCTAAGCATTTTATGTATGTTATTTCATTTAATCCTTGCAACTTGTTCATTGCAATTGAGGAAGCTAAAGCTTAAGAAGTTAAACAATTTGCATTTAGCTTTTGAGTTTCAAAGCTAGGATTTGAATTCTTAAATCTCCTTTTCCCCAGAGCCCAGACTTTTAACTACAAGAAGTATTAAGGAGTATGGTGTGGAGGAGGGGGAGAAGAGAAGGTAAATGAAAAGAAAGTGCTTTGCTTCCTTGCAAATAAATAAATAAATAAAAATTCAAAATGAGTCATGCCACGGGTCTGAACTCTTTGTTTTATGATACTTCAAAGGCACAAACTTCAATCTAAGCACCCTTGTCTTTATTCTCTTGTTAATTTGTGTAGTCAGCTGACTTTCAGTTACCAGTAGTTCAGTGGCTGTCTTCAAATCATAGTGGCTTTAAAATAAAATATTTCCAATTGAACACAATTTGGCTCCTCCTTCCCCAATTCAGGCTGTATTCTTGAAGAAATTTTAAATTATTTTGCTTGGTAAGCTCTTTGGAAGTTGGGAGGCATCTCCTCCAAATAAACTGAAATAAGCAATAACCATTTATAGAGCGCCTGACTCAAGCCAGGCAGTGCGCAGACGTGCGGAGTTCATTTATGTGTTAGGTCATGTAATCATCACAATGGATCTGTAAGTTAGTGAGTGTTTATTGAACACGGTTTATGTGCTACTCCAGATTTGGTCAGTCCACCTGCCCCTAAACCCCAGCTGCTTCCTGGTAAAAATCTCAGGAGACAGCCTCATGCCACATTTCCTAAAACAGTCTCCTAATACAACAAGGGCTGGATTTGAACACAGTTTCTATTTCATCTGCTATTCTCCATTCTAACCCTAACCACCAAAGGCTTCATCTCCTCTCCTCAGTTCTAAATGCAGATGAAGCACGTCCCTGCCTAGCACGGGGTCTGGCCTCCCCATGCTACCTAGGGACGCTGGGTAACAAAGCCAAGAATAGGATATGGGAGAAGCTGGAGATTAAGGCATCATGGGGTTTGGGGTTGAATAGGACCAAAGTAAAAAGGAGATGGGGAGAAGCTGGGGATAAATGCTTCTTCTCTTTATCTCACAAAAGGGCCACGTGGAGCCATGGTGATTCCCTACACCTGTCCAGAAGGTGTCCTACCTTACTGAGGAATGCATTGCCTTCTGGTGAAGCTGTAACCAACTTGGTAATAATGTACTCCATGTATCTGCTTCTCATTTTTCTCTGCCTCTCTGCCATTTTCTCCCTCACTCTTGATGTCATAGGATTATATCTCCCAATAAATATTTAGCACACAAACTCTACCTTATAGAGAGATTGCTTTATCATAGACAATCAAACCTAACAAACAATGATGATGATGATAATGATGATGAGCCAAGTTAAGTATGATTAAAAGAATTAAACCTAAGGTCATCCAACCAATAAAGGGCTTATGTGAGATTTAAGTCCTGGTCAGCTTCCTGTGTGATATTTTCCTGGACATCACAGCTGTGTCCACATGCATGGGTGGATTTAGTGATTGTTATGGGTTAAATTGTGCTCCCCTCAAAAGATATGTTGAAGTCCTAAACCAATGCCTCAGGATGTGACCTTATTTGGAAATGGGGTCTCAGTTAAGATGCTGTCACACTGGAGTACTGTAAGATAATTCAATATGTTGGTGTCCTTATAAAAAGAAAAGAGAGACAAAAAGAAACACTTGGAGAACACTATGTGATGACAAAGGCAGAAATTGAAGCAATGCAATGGTAAGCCCAAGAATGCCAGTGATTGACAGCAAGCACCAGAATTTAGGAAGAGTCAAGAAAAAATTTTGCCCTACAGCTTCCAAAAGGAAGGTGGCCCTACTGATACCTTGATTTTGGACTTACAGCCTCCAGAGCTGTGGGAGAATACATTTCTGTTGTTATAAGTCACCCACTTTGTGGTGCTTTGTTACAGCAGCTCCAGAAAACTAATACAGGGATTCTTAGCAAATGTCAGGGGATTTGCTCCTAGAAATAGCAGCTCAATTTGGTCTTGAGTTCATTTTAAATTTACATACATTTTACTTATGATAATGAAAGTAATATATCTACATTAAAATAATTATACAGTAAAGTATAATGATACAAATAAAGAATTTGTAATTCCTATAACCCATAGCTAATTGTTGATAATATCATTTAGAAATATTACTTTTAACTTTTTATTAAGGAAAATTTAAGTATACAAAAATCAGAAAGAATATTCTATTAAAACACCTTATATTCTTGACCCAGGTCGGACAGTTATCAACATAAGGACAATCTTGATTCATCAACACCACCACCCACTATTCTGTCACTCCCCTGAGATATTTTAAGTCAAATCCAACAGATCATGTAGTCATATTTATAAACAATACAATTTGTATCTCAAAAAGATAATGACTCTATTTTATGATCTAACTAAAATACCAAGATCGCACTTAATGCATTTGAAAATGTTTTCTTTTTACTTATTTATTTATTTTCAGAATATTACAAGTGTACAAATGTTTTGGTTACATAAATTGTTTTTGTACCATTTGAGTCAAAGTTATGAGTGTGCCCATCCCCCAGATAGTGTGCATTGTACCCGTTAGGTGTGAATTTACTCATCCCCTCCTCCCCGTTCCCACCGGCTTGATTTCCAATGAATGTTATTTCCATATGTGTACATAAGTGTTGATTGATTTGTTCCGATTTAATGATGAGTACATGTGATGTTTGTTTTTTCCATTCTTGTGATACATCTCTTAGAAGAATGGTCTCCAGTTCCATCCAGGTTAATACAAGAGGTATTAGTTTACCATTTTTTTTCAGGCTGAGTAGTACTCCATGGTATACATATACCACATTTTTTTAATACACTAATGTATTGATGGACATTTAGGTTGTTTCCACATCTTTGCAATTGTGAATTGTGCTGCTATAAACATTTGAGTGCTATTGTTTTTTTTTGTTTTTGTTGTTGTTTTTGTTTCTTTTTTAATAAAATGTCTTTTTTTCCTTTGGGTAAATACTCAGTAGTGGGATTGTTGGATCAAATGGTCAGTCTACTTTTAGTTCTTTGAGGTATCTGCTTGCTACTTTCCATAGAGGTTGTACTAGTTTGCAGTCCCACTAACAGTATATGGGTGTTCCTATCTCTCCACATCCACACCAGCATTTGTTATTTTGGGACTTTTGACAAAAGTCATTCTCACTGGAGTTCAGTGATATCTCATTGTGGTTTTGATTTGCATTTCCCTGATGATTAGAGATCTTGAGTATTTTTTCATATGTTTGTTGGCCATTAGTCTATCTTCTTTTGAAAAGTTTCTGTTCATGTCTTTTGTCCGCTTTTTAATGGTGGTGTTTGTTTTTTCTTGCTGATTTTCTTGAGTGCTTTATAAATTCTAGTTATTAGCCCTGTAATGGATGTATAGCATGTGCATATTTTCTCCCATTCTGTAGGCTGTCTATTTACTCTAATGATTGTTTCCTTGGCTATGCATAAGCTTTTTGATATAATAGTCAATGTTCAGTGTTCCCCCAATTGTTTTTAAATAGTGTTTTTAATATTTTGTTTTATGCAAATTAGGATTAAAAAATCCAACGTATATAATTTAGTGAATACATCTTTTAAGTCTCTTCATCTCTTGGGCTCTCCCTTTCCTTTATTTGTTTTTATTGACATTAATTTGTTGAATAATCAGTCATTTGTCCTGAAGAATTTCTCACATTCTGAATTTTGCTGATTGCTTGAATGTGATAGTTGTTTGTTTCCTTGTTCATTTGTTTTAACATGCTGTTCTATCCTATGTGTGTGTGTCCTTCAAACTGCTAAGTAGATCTTACAGTCTGCTCTGATTCGGGTGCAGTATCTAGGCATGGATAATTTATAAGTGCAGGTGATGCTAAAGTATTCCTATTGTAGCACATCAGTAGGCAGGTCTTTTCTGATTTTGATGTGTGTGCGTGTGTGTGTGTGTGTGTGTGTGTGAATGGACACACTTCCTAAGATTAAAAGGTGTTGACAACTTGATCTTTTCATTAGCTCTTCAAAACTTGGTTTTGATTTTGGCAGGAATTAATTATATATTTTTTATTAGTGATTACAAAATGGTGATAATCTGATTTTATCAGTTTCTTCATTAATTATCTGAAATACTTCTATATAAACTCTTTAGCTACATTGAGGTATGGTTTGTATAGAAAAAATAAGAAACGTGCTTCATTTTTCCATCTTATTTACCATTTTTGTATCATTATGCACTTATATATTTTACATTTTAATACATTTCAATCCATTACCATTATTACTATTTTTAATGTTCACATTTCCCATTTTTCCTGGGATAGGATAGTGCTTTTAAAAATGACTATAATTTTCTCTTAACTAATCACAGTAATAGTGGCTTTGCTGCTTTTGGTTCCAGGAAGATAGTCCAGGCTCATTTTATAGGTTATTTTTACCCCAAACCTAGAGTCAACTGTCTCTCCAAGGTACCCTGATTCCATTTATTGGGCAAAGGCATTTAGAGACCACAATCTGTGTGCAGGGACTGTTTACTAACACTGGGATAGTCATTGTTTCTAGACTGTTTCAGTGAACAGATCTAGAAAATATTGTACTAAGATAAAATTCATGATGAGTTCATTGTGATAATTTCAATTCATGTGGTAGATTTTAGGATTTTTGTTTACTGTCTTTGGGTTTATATTCATTTTCTTTTTAACAATAAAATCCATGTTCCCTAATGACATAAAAAAATACTCATCTGCTTTACCCAAAAATATGAAGATAATAATTAAAAAATAACAGTATCAATATTGTAAAAATATTACAGATAACATTTTAATATGTGTTGCCATATCTCATTGTCATTGAGATATATTTCACAAAGCTTGTACAAATTACTAAAATTCAAAGTATCTTGAAAGAATTCTCCTTTGCATCATTAAGCCACTATTTATACACAGGTTCTTTTATTTTATTTATCTTTGGATTTTAAAGATTGTTTTTTCCCAGGTTATATGCTTATATTAAAATGTTGCTTACAAATTTGAAACTAAAATAATTGAGGCTATTTCTTCTCATTTCTTCCCTTCTTCCTTCCTCCTATATATAGGTTATCATTTTTATGAGTTTTTAGTTTACCTTTCCAGGCATTTTTAAAAATTTAAATGTAGCTTTCTACCCATACTGTTCTGCATCTTTCTGGAAATAAAATTGTTTAGTTGCCCATGATATAGATTTAACCTAATTGTGTTGTACCGGTACCATATTAGTAAACAGTAAAGTTTTTTTCACTATTATAAAGAATGCTATGACAAACTATTATTTACATACATCTTTGACTGTCTTCTCATTATTTATTTGAAATAGATTCTCAGAGGTATTATTTCTAATTTGAGCATAAATATTGCAAGCTTGGTCCTATAAGTGCTAAGTTGCTCTGCCCAGATTTGATATTCAAGAGCACGCTCTACCATACCATTTGAAGTCTCAATTGTCTGCATTGACTATCTTGCATGAATATGAAAGTCATTATGGTATAGCCCATTTCAGTAACATTTCTTTCTTCAGTGAATTTCATCAAGTTAACAGGTAATGAAATTTTGTATGAAATTTCAAATCATTCAAATCAATACTATAATGCAGAACCTTTAAAATATAAACCCATAAAATTTCTGCATTATGCGTTGGCATTTCCAAAATGATGTGAAAGTTTTATTTCTGATTTCCTTGTTCTTTTCAGTCTCCAGGCACAGAGTATTTATGGGAGAGAGGTCATGGTGTTCGTAACAGTTTCCTTCCCACTTTAGAATCCTACTGAAATCTGACTTTTCCAGTTCATGTCTTTTTGGTCTCCAATCTCTTCCCAATAAAATTTATCCGTATTATGTCAGTTCCCTCAGGATCTTCATAAGTGAGAAGTAATTGACCTGATAAATTGATAAGAAGCACAAAATCAGTCACCTGTGTTATATGGCTATGAGCAAAGCTCATGTGATGTTGTTGTACTTATAAAAGTAGGTATCCATGTTATGTGGATTTACACCAGGTTGGGACTATGTATTAATGAAATAACTATTGAGTACTAATTAGATACTAGGTACTATGCTAGTTTCTGAGATTACAATAATAAATTATATAGATTTTTTTCCCTTTCCCTGATAAAGTGTGCAGTCATGAGGGTGATCCAGATAAACACCTGAGTGCAAAATATATATGGCATTGTTTTGAATCCCATGAATTAAGAGGAACATTGGCAAAGTGATACTTATGCAAAGAAGTGACCAGGGTAGTGAGAGTAGTGAGAGTAATTCAGTTGACTCTTACAAGAAAAAGTCAAGAGAAAAAGATATTTAGCTCGGGAAGTATAGGTGAAAATAGGGTAGTCCTTTGAAGCTATACATTTTTGTAAGGTTCTTGAATTGGAAAGTCATGTGCCAAACTGGAACTTAATAAATGGCTGCCAATTATTTTTTCCTAGCATACGAGTATGCATACAAGGACATACAGGTAGTCCCCACGTTGCATGGTAGCATGCTAACTGAAAATAGTGCATATGAGAATCATGGGTGCTGTACACAGAAAGGACCAGGTTTCCATACACACAGGCTTGTGTTAACACAGTGCTGTGCAAAGTGAAGACTGTCTATACTCTGATCCAAGTGAGGGTGAGAGTTTCACAGCCTCAGGTCATGTCCTCTTTCTAAGAGAGGTTTCAGAATTTCCAGTGGTACCTGAGAGCATTTGTGAGACTCTTAGATGCTCTTAGTGCACTATCAGGAAACTAAAAGGAGAACTTCATGAAGGAAAAGACCTGTTTGCTTTTACTACTATTTATGCCTATTGTTTAGCAATGAACCTAGAAAATATTAGAGTTTCATACAGATTTGTGAAATGAATAAATATGTGCACCAAGTCCTCTTCTGGTTAGATGTCCATGTTTCAGCCCATTAATGCCTCGTATGCTAACTCCCTCATATACATACCATATTCGACATCGTTAATCACTTCTGAAAGTTGTGATTTACTATTTGCCTTTGTCCTCTATAGCTGCGTTCTCCAACCCCTGGGCCATGGACTGGTACTGGTCCATGGCCTGCTCGGAACTGGGCGGCAGAGCAGGAGGAGAGCAGCAGGCAAGCAAGTGAAGCTTCATTTGTATTTACAGCTGCTCACCATCACTCACATCACCACCAGAGCTCCACCTCCTGTCAGACCAGTGGCCATATTAGTTGCAGGAGAACAAGCTCAGGGAGCCCACTGATTCTGCATTATGGTGAGTTGTATAATTATTTCATTATATATTACAATGTAATAATAATAGAAATAAAGTGCACAATAAATGCAATGCACTTGAATCATCCTATAACCATCCCGCCACCCCCGGTCTGTGGAAAAATGATCTTCTATGAAATCAGTCCCTGGTGCCAAAAAGGTTGGAGACCACTGCTCTGGTATATAAATTCCATGTAAGCAGTGATCGTGCTTAATTTGATCTTTATTTTACCCATAGTGCCTATAAATAGGTGTTCACTAAATAATTGTTGGTTGCATGAATTAAAGAACACGAGAAAGCAAGAAAAGAAGGAAGAAAGGAAGAGACAGAAAGAGGGAAGGAGGGAGGAAATAACTAGTCTACCTGACTGGTGATTGTCTCTAACATTCGGATTTTATAAATTAAACTCTATAGACGTGGTAGCAGGTGCAAACAGGTTCCTGGGTGCAGCTATTGATTTTACAACTACCACTACTACTAATACCGCCTGTTAATATTTACTGAGATTACTCTGCCCTGTGCCCCATGTTAAGCTCTTTACAAGTTTCATCTTATTTAATCTTCAAAATTCTTGAATGAAGTAATAACTTTTTATGATCCCCATTTAACGGTTCAGAGAGTATCTAGGTAATGTGCTGCTAATACATTTGGTAACTGCCTCCATGTTTTGACAACTCCATAGAAGCTCATGATTCTCTGAAATCAAGACAACATTTAGCTTTTTTGAATCCTAGCTTTCAGATATTGTTTTGGGTTGGAAGAGTCGATTCAGAAGAGACATTATCCTCATTTTCAAAATCACATCACATATTCCATCCTCTCTGTGTATGAACAGACCACTCTTATTCCCCTGTAAGGGTTGCCCAGAAATTCTGAGAAGAATTACACAGCCAGAAAGACATGCTATGACTCCTTTTCATCCCGAGAGTGGCTTGAGAAAGCAAGCGGTGCAAGATATTTTCTTTTTTTCTACCTATCTTGCCCAAAGGGATGAGTTAAATTCAGTGAGATATGACAAAGTGCTTTGAGATCTGAGAAGCAAATTATACCGATTCAAAGCATTTCGCGTAAGTTAAAGGTGGTTTTATGCCCTTCAGAAAAGAGTATCAACATTCCCCTTTTATAGGTTTGTACTTTGAAACAGTAGAGGAATAAAAAATCTTATAATTTAATCTTTTCCACTTCAAGGGACACTTGCAAAGATTTGGGGAATGATAACATGATGCTTTCCACTCTGAACTCTTAAGTTATGTATCCTCTGTGGATTTCCTAAAATAAGACCAAGGCTGCCGAGAAGAATATTGCTTTCTAAATGAAGCCAATACTGCTTGACAATTCTTCGTTAACAAAATTCACAATTTAGGGGCACCTACCGAGCAGCAAGTGCAATGTATTGACAATTTGAGCAGTTACTGAAAATCTATACCCCTGGAGCAGTTATCCTTGCCAGGGTTAAGCGTATTTTTAAAATCATTTTTTTGCTGATACTTCCCAAGAGGGAACGTAATAAATAGCCCCATCTTCTGTGCTTCTACTTCTGGTGCATTAATCTCGCAGTTTAGTATTATTGTAATCATTCTTTTATATAAGGTAAATGCAGTCCTGAAATCTTCGGGGACCCTTTTTGAAATGTTCTGTTACAATGTGGGGGTACCAATTGTAGCATCTGCGTCCCAGTACAAAGTATGTTTTATGTAAGTGTAAAATGCATTTCATCTCCAAAGTAACTTGAGAGTCTATTAAATATAAGAGCCTTCGCCATCACAGCAATCACATTTAAGGAGATTAGAAGGAAACAAAAGACTTCCAACCACAAAGACTAACTGCTCAGTGCTTGCTTTCCTCTTTCCTTTTAATCCCTTTGTGTTACATTATTGAACAGGCCTCTTGGCTCCAGACTCTTCATCCTAATCTCTGGTGCTCCCATCACCTGCCACATGCCTGCTTCTTGCAAACTGCATCCCAAATGCACAGGCTTCTTAGACAGGCAACAGCCCAAGGAGGATAGCTTGGATTTAAATAAGCATCCTGCCTTTTGGTAGCCGCCTCCATGATTGGTAAATTTTACAGAGGCTCAAAATTTCTTAAAGGGAATTTTTCACATAGTTGTCTTTGACTTTCTATGGATCCTAGACCTTTTTAGAGGCCCCAATGAAAGTCATCTGCCCTCTCTCTAAGGAAATGGAAAGCACATATACGTGAGAGTTTTGCATACACTTTCTAGGATATAGCAGTGGATATTTCTTAAATTCCATTTCTGTTTCTCTTACCGTGAGTTTGCAACAAAAAAGGTGACACGGATTTCAGCTTTTCTATGGTATTTTTATTAAAAAGACACTCTCCCACATTTGTCAGGGTAATGAATTCCAGTTTCTAAAACAGACAGATCCTGGAATCTTAGAGAGGTAACACAATATACTGGGTAGGGGTTTGTTGTGCTTGTTTTGTTTTTATTTCTTTTCTTACTCACCAACTCTTATGTGAGTCAAAAATCACTTTCTAACCTATAATGGTGACATATGTGGCCTCCAAGGCATTGGTAACAGGAGAGAGAGGGATAATAATAGCAGAACCAGACAGAAAATTATTCACCGTGGACCATGAGTGTTAATGTTAGTTATACTCAGAGTCCATGGGTCAGAAGTAGTCAGATGTCTCAAACCTACCTATAAGACAAACTAGACAATGACAAGATGACTGAATATTTAGTGTTTATTACCTGTCAATTATCTCTCTCTGTTTTACCTTTTCTTGGAGAAAAAGAGAGAGAGAGAGAGAGACACCAAGGCCATACCACCAGTCAGAGTTCAGGTCATGAGTTTGTTTTTTTCTCAAAATAACAAAATCAAAATATAACTTTATGCTAGTTAAGAGGACTCACTCAGGAGAATGTTCTGATTTCTCAGGAAGGTCACGTCAGTAAGAGAAAGGAGTTGAGGTAGGCATAATTAGAATCACTCCTCCTTTGCTTGGATTTTAGAACAAAATAATATATTGAGAAATAAGCCCTTCCTCCCTGGTACACAAATGCATGTGCGCACACACAGCTAATGTAACAATGTTGACTGAAGACACAGCGGAAATTTAGCTCTTCAATGAAAGGCAAAAATGTAGAAGACATCACAATAGTTCTGAAATGTTGACATAGATTGAGAGCTGATAGAGCTGGCATTGCATCCATACTGTTTCTGTGATACTTCAGGCCTCCACTTTAACCTCTGGCTTTCTCACAGAGGAGTAGGGGAGAGCTGCCATATTTAAGCCATGTTACGAGTAGTCATGGACACTCCATCAACTAACTGTAAGACACATCTATGCTGGGAAGTATGTCGGGTCCCTTGAGAGTCTTTGACCACTGTGGCTAGGAATAAAAAAAGGGAGAGAGGGTTGAAGCTTCATAATCGATTGTTGTTCTTTCCATCTTATCTTTTTTATTCTCATATCTAATAAGTATGCTTCTTGCTTTTCATGAGTGACTGGTAGTAAATATAACTTAATTCAATTTTATTGTACAAGTATGCTTAAGGTAACTGAAATATGTCATCAATTAATAAAGTTAATTCATAAGGCAACTGTGGAACTCCCTCAAGCCCACACATAGATGCCATATTAGAACCATTCACTTATTAATTATCTTCTGATTTTATAGCATTTTCCTCCTGCTTTAATCACATAAAAACTTGGATATCTTTTATTCATTTATTCACTCAACAAATATTTAGAAAACCTCTATTATGTGCCCACAAATTCTTCAAATATGGAAAAGAATTCTAAAGACATTTCTTCTCTATTTTCCCTGAAGGAATGAGAAAACGGGGGATGGAAAAAGGATTTAATCTTAGAATATCTCTGACAAAATAAATAGAAATCTAGAAATGTACAATTCATAAGTCTGTAACTCTGAGGCTAGAAGCCTGAGTATTATATTTCACAGACTCCCATGTCTCTGGGGCTCTGGATTCAATTTCCACCTGCCAATGAGATCCACTTGCACAAAAAGTGGGAGATGTGAGAAAAAGAGAAAGAGGTGGGGTGAGAGAGAGACAGAGAGAGAGATGAGCAGGGGGCATCTTCCTCCAGCAGTGGAAGCTGATGTGTTGGTCCCAGCAGATGTGAGCATTTGCTGTCTGGCTGGACTCTCCATCCTCTGACAGGTGTCACCTTTGGGACTGAGGAGCATTGTGATTTCTTCAGTAGTTTCCTATAGTATTTTTTTTTAAATATCCCAGTGGCAACAGCACCTTCCTAACCTTCTGAATGTAGTTTACTGAATGTGACCTAAAGACATAGTGGCAGTTTCTCTCACCCTGTCTTCCACTCTTACAGCCTTTTCAAAACTTTGCCAGCACCTAATTCCAGGTGTTAAATCCTTTTCTGTTGGAAATATCTAGATTTTTTTTCCTGCTCTGAAATCTGATAGAGTGATTCTTCCCTCTTCATTTTACAATAGAATTATTGTGGAAGCTATGTATCCTGCAAAACATCAGGTCCATGGGATTTTAATTTGTGTTAAGTGATGTAAGGATCCCCCTTGTCAAATGAATTTGGACAATTCTGCATTATATATCTACCCTTAAGAGTCACAATGAACATTACTGATAAATTCATTCAACATAATAGTTATGGAAGTTTCTAAGAGGTCCAACAATAAAATAACCCCATTTACCTTCATTTTAATAAAGCACCATTTCCCACACTTGCTTGATCAAGATTATCTTTTTGAAGCATTTTGCAGGGCTCCCCTTTAAGGACTGCCCTGTGGTAACTGGTGTACTGTAGCATTTTTGAGAACAGTAAATTCCTGTAACAAATTATGCTTTATGAAATAAAATTAACCACAAGGGTATTTCCAGGAAACATATACTGCAAAAAGTAATTTATTTCTACTGTGAGAACCGGTCTATGATATCCATAAAAGTAATCCTGTCAATGGACTTTTAAGTTTTAAATAAATGTTATAAAAAGCAGCAGAATCTCTCTAGCTAGATGTTTGTTGTTGTTGCTGTTGTTGGTGTGGTCGTTAAGCTCAATGCCAATATGCCTGTTACATACGTATCTGATTCTTGGCAATAAGATTGTACTTATGATTAATTAGAGCTGCATATTGGTCCACTAGGGCTACCATAACAAAATGCCACAAACTATGAGGCTTAAACAATAGAAATTTATCTTCTCACAGTTCTAAAATCTGGAAAGTCCAATATCAAGGTCTGGCAGGATTTGGTTTCTGGTAAGGGCTCTCTTATTAGATTGCAGAGAGGCCCTTTGTCCTCAGTCTTTCCTCTGAGCACATGGGGAAGGGATGGGAGGAGAGATTGAAGAGAGAGAGAGAGAGAAAGAGGAAAAGAGAGAGAGAGAGGAAAAGAGAGAGAGAGATTTTCTTCTTATAAGGCCACCAATCCTATTGGATTAGGGCTCCAACTTTATGACCTCGTTTAATCTTAATTAGTTCCTAAAGACCCTATTTCCAAATACAGACACATGGGGAGTTACAGCTTTAACATATGAACTTACGGGGGACATAATTCAGTCCACAGCAAGATATTAGCAGTAGGATCATACAAATTTTTTATAGACAGTAAGTGTTTTGACTCATCAGAGCCCATGTTGTGTCCAGTGTTAAACATTTTTACTATTATCATTGATTATAATTGAGAAATTGAAACTGTTGTGCCTATTTCTTGTCTTGAGGTAAGAGTTGACAGCATTATAAGAATTTAGTTATCATTGGACATTTTCTACTGAATTAAACTTGTACAATTAAACTAGCCTACAGAAACTGGCTTCAAATTTTAGAGGGCAGAAATCTCTTTGTTCTAGTCCCATATTCCTAAAGCTGACTAAAGTGAGCCTTTCATTTATTCACGTCATTAATAAGTTTTATTAAACTTTTTCTATATGGCAGCCACTAGTTGCTAGTGATACAATGGTAGGCAAAGTAGACATGGACCTTGCTCCTACCAAACTTACTGTCTAATGGAGAAGAGAGAACTGACTAAACTATCACAAAAACATGCCCTTAAAGCTGAATAAATTTTCATATTATGAAAAAAAAAAAAATGGTGGAGCACTCTAACTGTTTCAAGAAAATGTGATGGTAAAGGGAGATGAATGTTGCCAACAGGCCAAGTAAGATGGCTATAACTTTAGAGGAATCAATGGGACTTTAGAGAGAGGTGTTGTAGCCATGGCATGGGTGTGGGAGCCAAGTTATGAAAAGATTATTAGGGGATTAAATGTGACAAAATCAGGACAGTAAGTTTATATTCCGTCCGTCCCTCCCTCCCTCCCTCCCTTCCTTTCTTTTCTTTCTTTTCTTTCTTCTTTCTTTCTTAGGGGATTGGCCATTAAATCGGAAGAGTTAAAGTTAGAATCTTCCCCAAGAATTCTATCATTTTATATTAGAAGATTTACAGACAGGCAAAGCTTTCATGGGAAGGCAGCCCCCACTTCCATTCTTCCATAAAAGTGATCTGCAAAAGATCCTCAAACATCCCATGCATTCCCCAAGAAGCCAAGCTGAAAAGTGCCTCTCACATTCCTTGACCCCCTAAAAATGGATGGCATTACTAAAAATTTGCAGGCTGAAGTGAAACTTTTAGATTTATTAAAAAAAAATAAGTGGAAAAATGAAGAAAATTAAGCACTGCTATTTTGCACATAAAATAAGTAGATTACTCCTCTTCATCTAAATAAAATGTTTAAGAAAAACAAAGCTTTTTTTCATCTATATTTGACCAGTTGAAAGATCAGCCATTTTTTGATGGAATACTTCAGAAATATTTTATACTTCCCTCTCTTTATAAAATAAATCTAGTGTATCTCATTGTATGCTTAAAGACATTTTTGTCACTAAGAACATTGCTAGTTGACTGTGTGGGTTGTAAAATACGGGATTATGAGAGAAATAATGTCAAATGATTACACTTTGGATACTCTCTTGAGATCTTGCACCTGCAGTATAGGATGTCCTCCTTCTTTTTTTACCAGCTGAATCTCTAAATTCTGATTCTGCAGGTGGAGGTTATGTCCAGTGCTAGGCACCTAGAAAGCATGCCCCAAAGTCTCCACAAAAGAGTAAATATCAGTTGTCATTTCTTCAGGTGCCTGCTGTCAGGGTGCCTAGTCCCTGCCATCTTCCTCACTTTGGGGACTTCTGATTTCCTTCAAGCTGGGAAACCAGTGAAGTAATGATGTTGTGACTCTGCCTAAGATATAGAAGCCACAGATTAATAAGCAAGTAGAAATGAAAATCTCCCAAAGGAAAGCGCATACTGCAAAATTCCTCCTTTAAGAAAACTTAAAATTAACTTTTGCTTGCCTATTGATTGTCAATTAAGTTCACAATATTTGAAGTTGCTGAAGAAGTGCTCCCCAGATAAAAGAATTAGAAATAAATCTATATGATTTTGGTGACCTCCAGCACATCTAGAATTCTCAGTTTTCTCACTGGCATCTTTATGCAACAACATTAATTTTTCTTTGAAGTTGTACATGCCAAACGATCTGATAAGGAAATTATGATATATTAAATGACAAAGGAATTTTTTCTTCTATACCTCCCCTATCCGCATGTATTCAGCTATTAATCCAGGTAATATTATTTCTGTAATGTCTCTTGATACTGTACAACTTTGTCCATCTCCATTATTGCTGCCTCAGTCAGCATACTCATATTCTGCCCCAAACTACCAACATCACCTGGATTCCTTGACTCCTCTCTTACTCACCCATTCTTCCTCCACACAACATAGGGAGTGGTCTTTTAAAGCCTAAAGGTGTTTTGCTTAAACTCTGTAATGTCTTCTAAACACCTGCAGGATAAAGTCTAAACCTCTCACAGCAAAAGAAGTCTGTTTAGGCTCGGCCCCTGCTTACCTTCCCAGCCTCATCTCTCATCATCTCTCCCTCCACTCTCTGAACTCGAACCCTACAAAGCTACACACCATTCCTGGGTGATCTCTTCACTGTCCTACCTTTGGGTCTTTGTAGACTGAAATGCTTTGATCTCCCCTCCTTGCCCAGTTAAATTTCCCTATTCCTATTTACCTTGACTGGGAAATCAGCTCTTCCTGGGATTGTCTCTCACAAACACTTCTACAAAACAGGTTGAGGGATTCTCTTACACACTCCCATGACTACTTGTGCTTAACTGTAGCATGATGTGTTTCGTAGGTGTTTGTTTCTGGTTTCTTGTCTTACCTATTAGATGCGATGTTTCTGGGGTTTACATGTCTTGTTCATTTTGGTATTCTTTCTACCTAGTAAAATGTCTTAGTACATAGCAGATACTATATATACAAATATATTAATTATGTAGATAAAATAAATAAGTACTATACTTTGGGTATGGCCTATTAGTCTCCACCAAATCTCACGCTGAAATTTGATCCCCAGTGTTGGACGTAGGGCCTAGTGGGAGGTGTTTGGGTCATGGGGGCAGATCCCTCACAAATAAGTTCATATCCTTCCTCAGGGGTGAGTGAGTAGAAACTAACTCCATTAGCTTTTACAAAAGCTGGTTGTTAAAAAGAGCCTGACCTCTCCCTTCTCTTTTCTCTTCTTGTTTCCTCTCTCACCATGTATCTGTCTCACCATGCTATTACACCATGGTACCTCTTTGCCAAGCCAGCTCCCCTTCACCTTCCAGCAGGAATGGAAGCAGCCTAAAGCCCTCACCAGGGCTTCTCGTACAGCCTGTAGAAGCATGAGCCAAATAAACCTCTTTTCCTTATAAATCATCCAGCCTCAGGTATTCCTTTATAGCAACACTAAGGGCACTAAGACAATAAGTAAACAGAATTACTAGAAAAGAGGGTTGGATTTTTTTGCCTTCTGATAGTACTTCTGTATACACCATCTTATCCGATATTATACTAAAGACCAGCAAAATCCATGTGTTCAAAATATGCATTCAAATAAATACCTCTCTTTATCTTCTCTATCTAGATATTCAACCTCAAGGTGAAAGGGACAATGTTTATTTAATTCCTACTTTTACAGCACCTTAAATAAACAGTTGTATAATTATTTTGTATGATAATGGTGGTGGTGGTGGTGGTGGTGATGAAAACAGTTCTATGCTAATGATCAGAGATTGAGCCTAGTATTTTCAGAGGCCTGAATTGTATTTCCTGCCTCATAACCCCAGGACAACTCAGAGGAGTTGACCAATCTGGGACCAATCCCTGTGCAGTCATGGACTCCATTATTTCATATGCTTATGCTCAGAAAGGCAAAGCATCCCTAATGTAACTTGAGCTCAAGTCTTTTTGTTTTCTTGTGAAAATTTTCCTGTGGAATCCTTTCTCCAAGAATACATCCTAATTACGATGTTTTCAAATTGTAGGAACCAACAACATTCTGCTTCCTAACACCTCCTGAACATTTTACAATTTACATTAATTAGAGAAACTGGGTGGTGTTCTAACAGGTACATTAATCTGACTCTTCCTTGGAGTGAATCGAGTAATTAAGATTAAGGCTATTGTCAGAACAGGGAAGTAACTCTTCTCTATGCTGAATTACATCTCTGTTTGTGATTAACCTTCTTCCCAACAGGTTTTTACAAAACAAAGAAAATAGGCCTCTGAATACAAGTGTATTTTCCATCCTCTGCTGATTTGGAGCCTCTACTGGGACAAGTATTATACAGTGTTATCTGTTGTTCAGAGTTAGAGAGAAAAAAAGCGACAATCCTATTAACAAGAAAGGGTAACTCAGAGCGTCTATCGGGAAGTTCATATTAAGCAATTCCAGGCATGCAATCATGTCTAAATTAATTCGCAAAGGCAGCCCAAGTGTATTATACTTATTATTATATTCTTTCTTTTGTCTATTTCTGAACATTTTGTCCACCACCTTTTACTTCTTTCTTTTACCAGGAAGGAAATTCAGTGCAACTTTAATGTCAACTAAAACTTTAAAATTTCTTCTAAATTGTAAACACCAGTTGTTGAAACACGAAACAATTCTCTGGACTTTAGCCAATGCCATTTCAGAGGCAGATGGACACATTGGTTAAGATTGGAGGGAGGCTTTGGAGGAAATGGTTGGATTACAGTGCCAGCTCTGCCGTTAACCAATTGTGTGATGTTGACTAATCTCTCGGGGCTTTTATTTCCTCTTCTAGGAAAGGAAGGATGGTAGTACCCGCTGCCTAGGACTATGGCAAGGACTGATATGAGGAACATGAGATAATGTTATGAGTTTTGAGATAATAAAATGAGTTAATGAATTCAGTGGCTTACAGGAAGTAAGCCCTCCACAAAATTTCAATATTATCATTGTTATTTCATACCTTTTGTGTCCCTTATGGTGTGTGTGCAGAGGAGTCTGTTTCACTAAATAGACCAAATCCTATCCTTAAGGTAAATATATTATTTCTAAAATATTTAAAGGAGTTTAACGTCACCCTTTTGGAAATGAGTGTCTAGTCTAGTGTTGTTATTCTTCCGTACATCAATAAATCCTGAGTCGAGTGACATACGAAGAAAAGAAGTCCTTAAGCGCCACCTGGTGGCTTAATATTGACTTTTGCTCCTGCTGTCTCCCCTACTGACACTCACAAATCCCATAAGGATCATGCAAAATTAAGTCTTAGCCTATTAAGCTAATTAAGCAGTACTCGGCACCATGATGTGTATGACCCAATCTAAGAATTTTCATGATCCAAAAACGAGACGAAATTTGGAGTAACGTCTCTCCATTAACTGTGAATTGAGTCACGGCCAAACTCTTATTAGAATAATTTTAGATTATAAGATTTCTGGGTTAGGTACTCCAAAATTAACTTATAAATTGAATGTTCACATAATCTAAAACACTTATCCACCGTTCATTAAAATTTAAATAAAATTTTTGCTTTAATGCCAGCACTCTCTTTCCACCAAACTATCAATTTGACTTTCTCACTAGCATCTGTCCTAAACCAAAGCACAGCAGGGTGTCAGGCTCTTAATATTATTACTTTCCCCCCTCACTTTTTCCCCTTAGCTTTCAAGATTCTGCATATGCAGTATCTCTTTCCGAGTACTGCAAGCCAGCTGTGACATAGTGACAAGATGCAGCCAAGTGGATCGATAATAATAATAATCCAGCCACCACGTCGGCAGGAGCCATAAGTTTCACTGACTTTAGTGGGCCATTTGTGCACTTCGGGCAACGTGGCCACATATGTTTGGGACTAGCAGGGAAGGATGGCAGTGCATCCATTGCTGCAGGTGGCGGCAGCCAATTAGTGGAATTAGAATAACCTTGTTTGGAGATTAATATTTCCAAACCCCCAAATATTTTACAAGCATTGCCTTTGGACGTGCCGTCCTTTAAATGGGAAGTCCTCACAAAAATAGGTAGCTCTCCTGTGGCCCAATTCAATCACCTCCTTAACCTTTACATTTTTTGTATAAGTGGGTTGATTTTAATTATAGTCTTTTGGCACCTACAGAGAAACCTGGCTTGTCATCATACTAAGAAGGTATATGAGATGAGTGTTTAAGAATGTGGTTTCACTAAGGTAAGTCTGAGTTGGAAATTGTGCAAAGAAGCTGATTATAGGAACTAGTATCATGGCTCAGAATCTTTCCACTTCACGGCTCCTCTCCCAGCCCAAAGCTTCCATCTTGGTGCAGACTCCCATTATTTCTTGTTTGAACTAGCTCAAGTGTCCTTTAACTAGTCTCCCAGTCTCAAATCTTTATCCCCTAAATCTTTAACCCCTACATCTTTTCCTGGTGTAGCCAGGATAATCTTCTTGAAACAAACTTTCTATGTTATCATTGCCCCACTCAGAAGTGCCATTGTCTAAAAACAAAGACCAGTGCATATGAATCTACATGCACGGTGAAATGTACAGGTGTATGGATATGTGTGTGTGTTTCCTTGAATTCATTTCAAATATTTTTATTAGAACAAGTTGACCTTTTCTCATCAATACTTTCTAATACTTACAGGGTATAAATATGCATACACGTACATATACATAAGTGCACCATAAAAAAATGTAAATCCTTGCTCTGATATTCAAGGTCTACCATTGCCTGGTCTTATTTATCTTTCCAACTTTGCTATCATCACAACATTCCCTTTCATATCTTCAAATCCTCAGTCAAATTCACTTAATCTTTGTTCCCAGACTGATGCATATTAATGGGAAACATTTAGGCTTTGAATGGCACAGACTTGGATTTACACAATTCACCATCTATTATAATGAACACTTTTAAGGGAACCATTCACTGTCTCTGAATTTTTGTCTCCTCATTAGTAAATAAGAATAACAATACATTTCTCATGGGTGGTTTTGAAGACTGAATGCAATAAAGTATTTAGAATGGGCTCATAGTACTCGTGTTAGTTCTTTCTCTTCCCACTTTATGTAAAATGAGGAAATGTAGACATAAACTAGGTATCACTAGTTGATATTGGACTCACAGCTGAACCAGGAGATACCCATCTGTGTAGTCAAGGACACCTTCCACTCTACCACACTGCACTGATGCCTTGATGCACACATGTTCCTAGAATCCCCAAGCACTATGATAAAGGAACTAAACAGCAGGGAAGTAGATAAATCAGTAAAATTAAAATAGGGATGTGTGTTGATATGGCAAGAGAGAAGGCTAAAGAAATAAAAATCACCTCATGTATGTGCATATTTACACAAAAAACATATATATGTCTGTATGTGTAACATGAGAGTACATATATGCATGTATGCATATAAAAATATACCTGCTATGATTTGAATGTGTGTTTCCCAAAAAAACATGTGTTGGAAAATTCATCCCAATGCAACAACAGTGTTGAGAGGTTGAGCCTAATGGGAGGAGGTTTTAGGTTATGAGAACTCCATCATCATGAATGGATAGATGCCAATTATAAAAGGGCTTAAGGCTGTGAGTTTAATCTCTTGCTCTCTTGTATGTGTACTTTTTTGCCCTTCTACCGAGGAATGCAGCAAGAAGGCCCTGACCAGATGTGGGCCCCTGGACCTTGGACTTTCCAGCCTCCAAAACTGTGAGAAATAAATGTCTGTTCTTCATAAATTACCTTGTCTCAGGTATTCCGCTATAGCAGCACAAAACAGAATAAGACAGATGATTGGTACTGAGAAGTGGAGCTGTTGCTGTAACAAATAATTGAAGATTTGAAGAGGGCTTTGGAATTGGGTAGTGAGTAGAGACTGAACAAATCTGGAGGAACCAGCTATAAAAACCCTAGATTGCCATAAAGGTAACTTTAGGGGTGATTCTGGTGAGGACTCAGAGGAAGACAAGAGCTGTAGAGAGAGAATAAATCTTCTTAGGAATTACTTACATGGCCATGATCAGAATGTTTGGTGGAAATATGGACAATAAAGGCCATACTGCTGAGGTCTTAGAAATAAGGAACAAGGTATTGGAAACTGAAGTAAAGGGTATTCTTATTATATAGTTGCAAAGAACTTGGCAGCATCCCTGTCCTGGGACTTAGTGGAAGGAAGAACTTAAGAGCAATGAACTAGGATAGCTAGCAGACAAAATATTTAAGTAGCAAAGTGTTCAAAGTGCTGCATGGCTTCTTTGGCCCCTTGCGGTGCCTGCGGGATCTCAGCATTCACTTCCCTGCACTTCAGGACTCTATTCCCTGAGTTCTGGTCCAGTGCCCTTTCAGCCACCTCAGTCACGGCTCAAGTGGGTCCAGGTAAGGTTCCACCCACCACTTTGGTCGGTACAAGCTATAAACCTTGGCAGTGTCCAGATGGTGTTAATTGTGCACATGTGTAGAATGCAAGAGCTGTGGGGCCACAGTGACCTCCGCCTAGATTTCAAAGAATGTCACAGACAGCCTGAGGACTCTGGCAGAGATTTGTCTCAGGGGCAGAGCCACCACAGAGAGCCCCCTTTAGGCAATGCCTAATGGAACCATGGGAATCAAGCAGCCCCTAAGATCCTAGAACTGTAGAGCCATCGAGGTGTAACTCCAGCCTGGGAAAGCTGTGGGCACGAAACTCCAACGTGTAAGCACTGTTAGGTGGACTGAGCTCAGCAAGGCCATAAGAGTGGGGCTGCCTGATGCCTTGGGGATCCAACCCTTGTCCCTGTGAGATGATAAGGCAGGACATGGAATCAAAAATGATTATTCTCCAGCTTTAAGATTTAATGTTGTTCATTCTGTTGGATTTTGGACTTACATGGGATCAGTTACCCCTCTTTTCATCCTTTTGGAATGGGAATGTCTATTCTACACCTGCCTCACCACTGTATTTTGGAAGGAGATAGCTTGTTTGGGTTTCACAGGTTCATACCTGGAGGGAATTTGACTTGGGATGAATTGGGCTTTGAGTCTCACCCATATCTGATATAGATAAGATTATGGACTTTGGACTTTTGAATTGGTGCTAGAACACGCTAGATTTTGGGGGCTACTGGGATGGAAGTAGTATATTTTGCTTGTGAGAAGGACATGAATTTGGAGGGCCAGGTGTTGACTGCTATGGTTTAAATATGTCCCCCAAGAGCATGTGTTGAAAACTTAATCCCCAATATAACAGTGTTGGGAGGTGGGGCCTAATGGGGAGTATTTAGGTTATGACTCCTAAACACCTCATGAATGAATTAATGCTGATTTTAAAAGTATTTGAGGCTGTGATTTTGATCTTTTGTTCTCTCTAGCATATGCTCTTTTGCCCTTTCACCATCGGATGATGCAGCAAGGAAGTCCTTGCCAGATGTAGGCTCCTTGACCTTGGACTTTCCAGCCTTCAGAACTGTAAGAATTAAATGTCAATTCTTTATAAGTTACCCCATCTGAGATATTTTATTATAGCAGCACAAAACAGACTAAGACAGTGACCAAATCAAAAGACTGGTGGTCTGGGCTTCGTGAACACTTCTCAAAGTCTTTCCTTTCCAAAAAGTCTGTAGAGATTAGTTTGATTATGATAAATTATGATATGCTTAATTAATATATTAAAAGTAAAATGATGGAATAGACAATGCTTCCCCAAAGTATTTTGCCATCTGTTCATACATATAAGTATATGTGTGGATGACCTTCATCCCACGATGAGTATGAATAGACCCTCCCACAACAAAAGTGACCAAAGTGTATGAAAGGTCATTTAGTAAAGATTATGGTTACCATCATAAAAAAGAAACCAATATACATTATAGTTATAGTATTACATAATTTTGGAGCAGAGAAATAAATTACTTACATACTTGGAAAGGGCAAAAAAGAATATTCACTATCTAAATAAGACAATATGGGAAAATGAAACATTTGGTTACAAATTATGTTGAATTTATTGATAGACATGTTTCATTCAAAGCCTCTGTAGAATGTCTTTCTGCTTGTTGTAGAGACATCAGTTAAGCCAGTAAATATAAGCTGAGAATTGAGGAAAAGTATGCCAAAGTATGTCTAGAGGAGAGTTTCTCAACCTTGGTACTATTGACATATCTAGCTGGATATTCCTTTGTTATGGGAGTCTTCCCTGTGCACTGTAGGGTATTTAAAGCATCCATAGGCTCTACACCCTAGATGCCAGTAGTATCCCTCCCAAACCCTCCCCCAGTTATGACAACTAAAGATGTCTCCAGAAGGGTCTGGGGGAAGGGGGACAAAATCACCCTGGTTGAGAACCAGTAGTCTAGGAACAAAGACATGGCAGTCATAGGTCTGTGGGAGGCATTGGAGCCAGAAAGAAGGTTAAGCATATGAAGAATTGAAATGTAGATAGAAAAATATCTACAGGGTACACCTTTGGAGGGGGTTGGCAGGGGATTGAGGCTACAGAAGTTTGATCAAAGAGGTAGGAGAGAAACCAAGCAAACATGCTCATTCTAAAAGTGAGAGAGTTTCATAAAAGAGACAAAATAACTTAAGGATAGAAAAACATTCATTTGATCTGAGAAATAAAAGATCATTATTGAATGGAGCTGGTTTTGGGGGATTAGTCATAGCAGAAATGAAAGGGCAATACAGGCAGAGAACCTCATATGAAGGAATTAGAAAGAGAAGTCTATGGATACTTGGAGAAGAAAGATTCTATTTATTTTTATGTATTTACTTTTAGTGATAAGAGAGACAAGAATGTTACATGTTAAAAGAAAAGGAGTGTATATAACAGGAGAAGCTGAAAATTTTGAAACTTGAGATTCATAGGAATGGCACTAACTTTATTGTTTTAAATCTTATTATATAAAATGACTGTAACCAGACAGAGAAGCATGATGTCTGGGTTATGGTGCTGATTTTACTATGAACTGACAGCATGACAGGTGTCATTATTTAAAAGACTCCATTTTTGAAAGCATGAAAAATGAAGCATTTAGAAAATGAAGGAACATTAAGAAGTTAAGGTCAAAAGAAAATGTCAAATCTGTGAAAGGAAAGGACAGTGCCTAGAGACAGCAGGAATGGATGCTAAGGGCAAGGAGTAATATTAAACCAAAACTCAATCAGCCCAATTACACCCAAATGCAGTATCCTCTTTACAGATTTTTTAAGTCTTTTTGATTTGAGAACTATAACCTGTGCAATAACCATACCTTTTATTGGGAAGTTAAATGAAATTTTTAAAAAAATAGATCTGCAAAGTGCTGCCACTCTTCTGCAACAATCATCAAATTTAGACAACTTTTCTTCGCTCTTGATTCATCATTCTTCCATCTTCAAATGCAATTTGGGAATATTTTATTTTCTTCAAGAAAAGGAAAGCATAATTATTCCCCAAATTATGCTTGTTTGGGAAGTTCTGATAGCTATAGCTTTCAAAAATAATAGAGTAGCTAGTAGTGACATAATTGCTTTGACTCAATTTCCTCCTCTTCATAATGAGGAATTTTGGTAGCATGGCTTCTAAAGTTCCTTTAGTGTTGAAAATTGAATTATTATCATTCATTTGTGGCCCAGAAACCCTAGCACTTTTCCTTTGACTTATAGTAAAGTTTCCTTGCTGAAGGAATGGTAAGGCCCCATGTGTGTGTGTGTGTGTGTGTGCGTGTGTGTGTGTAATTAGGCATTTTAGTTGTCAGGCAATTTAAATATGTTAACTCTTTAAACCATAAAATCATCATCTAGTGCCCTGAGGCAGCAGTTTACTAAATGGTATTCTAAGTAGCCTGGAAAATTTAATGGAGCCTCTGAAAAATGGCTAAAAGCTTTGGACTGGAAATTGTCCTTAAGTTGTCCAGCATAAAACCACATTGGCGCAAAGATTTTAGCCATTAGCAATGTTTCTTATATAATGTATATGTAGCCACCAACATTTTGATGATTTATTCCCAACCAAATGTGCATTTGCTGACATGGAGGAGCAATCTTCAGGGGGAAATGGCTCTGTAATGTATGATTTGATATGTCTTTCAAATCAAGCTGTCGTTAAAGAGCAAAGAATTTGTCTACATGAATCAATCAAATGAATGGCCGCTTACTTTGATGCAGGAATTTTGTCAGCAAAAAAAAAAAGAAAAAAATGACAAACTAACAATAATATCAGAATATATGATAATATTGAAATACAGTATTTTAGAAGTAGCCAAGCTTTTGCCTTAACTTATGTTTCATAGAAAATCTCAATGATGGGTCAAGAAATAAGAATATTACCTGAGTTATCACCTTATTAGAATAAGAAGTATTCTCCATCTTACTATTCACATAATGGTTAAAGGAGGTAAACATTTATAAAACAATCCATTACAAAATATATATCAATCAATGTAAAATATGTTATTTTAAAGTGGAAAGATCACTGAAGAAAGGATATGAAGGCCAGATTTTAATCTTGTATCTGCTATTTATTAGCTTTAAAACTCCTCCTTTACCTTCTTTTTAGGTTGAATCCCCAGATTTTCTTTCGCATGTACTATCCATTCAATTGTGGCTCAGTATCCTCTTGTCTAGCACAAGGGGTAGACCTTGACTAACCTCAGCTCCATGAGTTCATGGCCACAGGAGTTAGTTTGTGCAATCCAGGTGCTGATCAATCACTGCCTAGTATTCCATGGCCTGGGAGACTGTCTCAGGAATGATGCCAAGAGCAGGAAGCTCAATGCTCTTATTTCGAGAATGTAAATCAGAAAACACCCACGTGTCCTCTGTTCTTCAAGCATCTTGTGAATATGGTCAAAATATACAACTGATTTAGGGGAAAAAAGAGACCCACAGCAATCACAGAAAAGCCAAGTTCTTACTAACCCACAGGTTATCCTCAATAGAACTCTGGGCTTCAGTTTATGTGCCCCAATTAGTCCTTTTTATTGTTTAAACCAATTTGAATCAGATTTTCCTTTATTTGCTATCGAATGCACTCTTTCTGTTACATTGACTAAGATCAAGTCTATATTTCGTTGACTTGAGCTTTTATTTCTTCATATGCCAAATGAGGATACAGATATCTGTCTATATTGAGATTGTGTGACTATCTGACCAGATATGTGTGTGAAGATACTTAGTACAGTATTTTAATTCATGTAAAGTGTCATCTATTTTACAAAAGACAACAATTTTATTTTTCCTTTAGGAATCAAAAGTTACTATTCTCAGGTGACATTTTGTTGCAGAAGTGTTTTTTCTTAGGACCTTTGACTTCCCCAACTCATGTTTTGCTCTTGTTAGATGTGGAGTTCACAAAGTAAGGTGTAAAATTAAGTTATTAGGCATAAAAAGTGAGTTTTCTCTAGTTCATTCCACTAAGTATTATGAGAAGAGTCTGTCTCTAGATCTGCATTCACTCTCAAGAAGTTTCACATCAAGAAAATCCTAATACATACAATGAGGAGTATAAGAATCTAAAAACAATTTTGCCACTGCACACAGCTCTGAATTACAGCTGAATTATTCCTATAAAAGTTGCCCCACTTTTCATGGAACATATATACATACAAACACACACATACTCACACATACACTGCTTTTCATGTTCATTAAAAATGGTCAGTGGTGGTTCTTATATTGGAGATATCTTTGGATCTCTATATTATTACTAATGTAATAATAAGAGAAAAACTCCTGTTTTTATAATATTGTGAAAAATTCGTAAACATGTAGAGTTCAACGAAACAGGCATCCACTTTGAATTCTTGAAGTATATTAGTGGTAGGTTCTTTCAACCCCTCACTCCTCCTCCCACTGTAATGAAATTATACATCCAAACCTTGTCCTGTGACTTTGCAACATCCTCCTTCCCCTTCACCCTGGATGCAGCCGTGTGACCTGCTTTGGCCCATGTGAAGATGGTATATATGACACAGTAAAACTTGAAATGCCTGCACAATTGGGCTCTGTCTCTGTGGTGAGAACATGTCAAGCTATCCCTCTAGGAGCAGAAGAGACACAGCAAGGAGAGCTGAAGCACCCAGTCAACCCAGCGTAGGTCAGCAGAGCTGTCCAGCCCAGCCCACAGACAGCCAACCCACTGCCCACCCAGAAATGCATGAAAAATGATACATGCTTGTACTTTAAGCTACTGAGTTTGAAGAAATTTGTTATGCAGCATTTTGTGCCAATAGAAAAATGATGTGGCTCTGTGTGTGTGTGTGTGTGTGTGTGTGTGTGTGTGATACCTGCTTGACATTGTGCAGTGTATGAATACATATAATTTATTGTCCCTAGACTGCAGTAGGAGCTAGAACTTTGGAAAAGGAGACAAGAGGCGTGCAAATGATTGCAATAAATAGCAGGATGTAAAAATTTTCATAAAGACCTTGAAACCAGGACTGATTTCTGCACCACTGTATCTTCAACATCAAGCATATATTTCGGGTTCATGGTTCCAACTTGTCATCACTTGTCCTGAAAGGGATAAGTGAAATAGTTTACAACAAAATGGTTTAGTGATTAATTAGTCACAACTAACTGGAATCCAGGGGACTAATCTTTACTTTACTTCTTGACTTCAGGTTCAGTCCTAATACTCTGTCTCCAGAATGGTAGAAATCGGTATGGTTTCTTTATCTTATTCAGTTTATGCTCACCCTCTGCTCAAGCCACTTATGCCCATGGGTCAGCAGATAACATTTTTTTATGGTACCAGTTCTTTTATCTGCTCATACTCTCTCTTCTCCCATATGGCATTTTGTTTCTTTGTAATCCTTTTGCTCTTCTTGGGTTAAAGGATCTAAAAGATGATTGGACTTTTAATATTGAGATTAACTTCTTGCCCGATTTTGTCTTTCCTAGACTGAAAGAGTATCTGTTTTCATCTGATTGCTGTGTATACATACATATGTCAGTATTAATACATTGCTTTTTATCATATCAGATATCAATTATAGGAAAATAATGTCAATGAATAGCCAGAAACATCAGTGTAGAATTAGGATAAATATTTATTTTTATCTATTTTTTAATCTTATTGATTTTTTTTAACAACCAGGCATCTAAATATGCCTGAACTGTGTATAGGTGTATTTAGACCTGGCAAAAACTCTTTCCAGCCAAGGTGCATTCCTAGGTAAAAATTTCTGTTTCAAAAATGATTTGTGCATAGAAGGTGTATCAGTCAGAGGTCTCCAAAGAAACAGAATCAATAGGAATGTATGGGTAGACAGAGGAATAGATAGTTGATAGATAGATAGATACAGATTTATTTTAAGAAACTGGTTTGCGTGATTGTGGAAGCTGGCAAGTCCAAAATCTGCAAGGTTAGCCAGCAGGTTGGAAACCCAGGGAAGAGTCAATCTTGCAGGTTGAGTCCAAAGGCAGTCTGCTGGCAGAATTCTGTCTTCCTCAGGACAGACCAGTCTTTTTATTCCCCTTAAGGCCTTCAACTGATTAGATGAGGCCCATGCAGATTATGGAGGGTAATCTGCTTTACTCAAAATTTATTAATTTAAATATTAATTTCATCTAAAAAATACCTTCACAGCAACATTCAGACTAATACTACAGCCTAGCCAGGTTAACACATAAAATTAATCATCACAGAATGATAGATTATAGATGGCAAAAAAAATAAAAGATATTCAACACCAAGTGAGGAATTAGGTTTGTGGAATTTAGGTAACTCATAGTCGTTCTAAAATTATTTTTAATTAAAATTAAAACAGAAGGAAATATAAAGTAGAATTGTCTTATAAATAGTGGCAAAATCATTTAAAACAGGACACTCAAGAAAAAAAAAAACACTGGACAATAATTTCTAGCTTACTTTATATATAATAAGCTTACACCTTCTTTCATATTTGCATAAATGTTACCTAAATCTTAATTTTCCCTGCCTTAGTATCCCTAGACATAGTGTCACTGCCATATGAAAGAAAATACTTTGTTTTCCTGCAGAAAACATGAATCCCAAATATCAGCAGAATATCATCTTTATCGTGATGTGTTATAGTCAAAGAAAAATATAAACTTTCTATCCTCCGTGGGATTTTCTTCCTGAAAAACACTGAAAGTCTATTATAAAGCTTGTCATAAAAATCTCTCCCTCAGCCCTAGATTAGCCCATAACTACCTAGTGATCCAACGCAAGGTATGATGTTATTATAGAAAAACTCACATCCTCTTGCAAAAAAAGAAATCTCAGTAAGACCTAAAGAAATAATAGAGGTCTTATTTCACATTTTTCCTTTTCTAGAAGATGAGGGCCATCTTAGACTCATTCAAGTTCTCAAATATAAACCAATTTGTCAAAGAATTTCCAACACTTTTGAGTGGAATATAGCTTCTCTGGGTCACCCAAACACTTCAGTATTATATTTTTTTGGTGTCCTCTCAATAAAAGAACTCACCCTGATGCTTTTATTTTTTGCCATGTTATTATTCAATATTGTCAATTTGGCAATATTTGACATTATAGCAAAGTCTTGCCTGATATTAATAAGGCAATTATCTACATTTATATACTTTTTAAATATTCTGGCTTGTGTATGTTCTTTAAGGGCTGTATAAAATGCTTGAAATTTGAAAATGTGAACGGATATGATAAAGCAGGTTTATTTTTTTCAAACTAAGGGTCAAATACAACTAGCCAGAGATCATTACAATTAATTTTTATTGAGCATTTAATATGTGCCAGGCACTGTAAACTCCACGAAGACATGGGCTTTTTCTGTACTATTCACCACAGCTCACCCATACCTAAAGCATTGCCTGGTTTATAGTAAGTACAATTTTTTATTAGCTGAAGTCATTATGTCACTTAATCCTAATAGCAATTTCTGAGCCAGACCCATTATGACCCTCATTTTTAATATGAGGTAGATGAATGTTAGAATGAGACATATGTTCAAAGTCACACAACTGGTAAGTAGCATTGTTGAGACTGGAACTCTTGTCTGTTTGAATCCAAAGGCAGTGTTCTTAACCTCTATGCTACTTAAATTCTCAAAAATTACAGGACAATGTAAGAGTACTAAAAATTCATGAACTAAATTATGTGGATGATATTTTCTGGAAATGGGTTTTTGAAAACCATTATGTGTCAGGCAGCAACCTAGGTGTTAAAGCCAAATGGCAAATAAGAAAAATTCTGGGCATGGTGGCTCATGCCTGTAATCCTAGCACTCTGGGAGGCTGAGGCACAAGGATCACTCAAGGTCAGGAGTTCGAGACCAGCCTGAGCAAGAGCAAGACCCTGTCTCTAACTAAAAATAGAAAGAAATGATTTGGACAGCTAAAAAATATATATATATAGAAAAAAAATTAGCCGGGCATGGTGGCACATGCCTGTAGGTAGTCCCAGCTACTCTGAAGGCTGAGGCAAGAGGATCACTTGAGCCCAGGAGTCTGAGGTTGCTGTGAGCTAGGCTGACGCCATGGCACTCTAGTCCGGGCAACAGAATGAGACTCTGTCTAAAAAAAAAAAGAAAAATTCTGGTCATCAGGGGACCTATTTAATATAATTAAAATAATTGTGTTTTAACCAGACAAAAAAGGACAACTACTATATGTTTCTACCTATATGAGGTATCTAGCGTAGTCATCACATTCATAGAGACAGATGGTAGAATAGAGGTCACCAGGGGCCAGGGGCGGGAAGAAATGGGGAGTTATTTAATGGGTACAGAGTTTCAGTTGGGGATGATGAAAGGGTTCTGGAGATGGCCAGTGGTGATGGCTATACACCAAAGTGAGAGCATTTAGTGACAAAGTTGCACAGGCGAAAATAGTTAAAATAATAAATTTTATGTTTTATGCATATATATTTTTACCACAATAAAAAATTTAAATAATCATGGTTTAGGAAATATTGAACAAAAAGTTTGTTTAAGAGAGATATGCTCATAAGGTGCCAGTTTTGGTTAGGAGAAAGTTTAGAAAAGTAAAAAGAACGTCACAATTATCAATACAAATCCAACTATTAGCCTAAAATCCATTTTAGTTTTAAGGTTGTATATTTTACAAGGAACAGTATAATTCTTCCCACTTTATCTCAACCTTGTCTTTAACTAGTTTCCTACACTTTTCAGTAGCTCTTGACCTTTCATGAGTCAGGAAAATCTTTAAAATCTACCCTTTCATGAGTCAGGAAAATCTTTAGAATCTACTTTCATTTAAAGACCCCTTTTCACAAGACTCACAAAAATACATAAAGAATTCTGCATAGACGTTCATGGGATTCAAAGACACCATGAGGGTCTCATTAGTGCACCTAATCTGAATGATTATATATTGTAGCCTAGTCCCTGCAATGTGACACACACACTTTTCTTTCCCTAATGAATCATGTCTAAAAATAAGAGATGAAAAAGTACACACTTGTATTCTGGGGAAGATAGAAAACACTTTCATTCTTAATGACTCAAAAGAGCAAGTTCCCATGACAGAAACAGGCCACCTAGCCTCTGCCAACCTGGCAATACTTGATATTTGCAATGTTTCTATGCTTTGCCTTGGCCTTTATACTGAAACCACATATAATTACAACATTTCATTGGGGATTTTTTTACATTGTTTGCAACTTTTGCATATTTTTCAATAGTATATTATCACAGCTCAGGATTTTGGTACCTTAATAAGGAATAGAGTTTTAAATCCCTCCAATGTCAGAATTACAGGCATCAGCAACATATCCACTTGGAATATTTTCAGTTTTTTTAATATATGCATATGGTATGTGGTAAAGCTTTACCAGAACCCAATTAAAACTATATGTATAACTTTCTAATATAAATAGACCACAGGGTAACTTCTCTAAAATAGGAGCTTGGATGGTAACAGTTAGGATTCATGGATTCAAGATGCAGAAACCAGTTCTGGCTTTCCTATGTAAAGTTGACAAGATCTACTGGAAGTTTTCAGACTCGGTGGCAGCAGGCAGTAGAGACAGCTTAGAAAGTAGGCAATAACCAAAACATTTTGGAGGTGAGGTGATGGGAGCAACCTACCCAGGAAAGGGACCGTGGCACCATGCAACTTTAGAGAGACCATCACTTTGCTATTTGCCACAATCATTTGCTAGATGCCACCATGGCTGGACAGCACTATCACACAGCAAACCAAATAAAATTGTCTGCTTCGTTTACTCAAGATTCAGAAATAGATTCCAGTTCTCTAGCAGATAGATGGCTATAGACAAATAGAACCCAGGGGACCAATTTCCTAAAATTTTAGCTGTCAATTTATATATTTAATATATTTGCTGTATTTAATTGGTACCTGTAGTTTATATTTTTAAAATGAAATTTTAATACTACCATTATCAACTTTTCTTTCTCTTTAGCAATCATAAGCATGAAATCACATTCTGTATGCTAGCTGTATACACACACATACACACACACATATTTTGCCTGACCATATTAAAATAAACACAAGTCTATACAAACAAAATGAAACTATCTGTCACTTAAAACCCATTATATTAAGTGAAGTATCCCAAGAATGGAAAAACAAGCATCACATGTACTCACCAGAAAATTGGTTTCCTTGATCATCACCTAAATACAAATCTGGAAACGACACCAATTGGACATCAGACTGAGGTGGGGGGTGGGGGAGGGGATGGGGGTATGCCTACACAATGAGTGCATTGCACACCGTTTGGGGAGTGGTAACATTTGAAGGTGCTGACTCGGGAAAGGGGGGGTGGGGAAAAAAATATGAAACTATTGTTTTTAAAAAAAAAAAAAAAAAAAAGAAAAACAATAAAAAATAACACAAAAAAAAAAAAAAAAAAACCATTTCACCGTCTACATTTTGAAACACTGGGGGAGGTAGTACTCAAAAAACTTAAAAAATGATGGACATTTAAATTATTCTGCCTCTAAATTTTAAAATTTTCAATATGTCTTCTTTTCTAGTGAATTTACAGCATTCTGTTTGAATAAAATGTCTATGTCTAGGGTTCCCTAAAAGCATAGTCTGAGTTGAACATTCTGGTTCAAGTGGTGTTTTTAGGGATGGGCTGGGAAGAGACGTTGCTCTCAGGAGACTGGGGATGAAGGAAGTGGGACAGGGCAGGAGAGGCCAGCTTCACTCTAATCACAGGGATGGACAAGGAAAGCTAAGCAAGAAACGCACCACAATCAGCACCACCTAGAGGCAAAGCCATGCTGGTGAGTCATTGGCCATGGTCTCTCCCCAGAGTGTGTGTGTTGGGAGGCAGGGCCTGTGGGTACGTGTCCTATCAGCCAAGCTGCGGGGAGTTGTTACTATCCAACACTTGAGGAAGTAAAGGACATTTACATATGACACCATCTGAAGCCACTATCCGGAAAAAAATTAAAGAATGCTACCAAAGTTTTTGCTACCTTAATGATCACTCATTCCCTGTCTATTTGTGAGGAAATCTATGCAATTCTATTATTGAATGTGGTATTTCTTGGCAACTCAATTTTCCAATTTGGATATAGGTTCACTGCTATACCACCTAGACCCTTAGCTGAGGATACAGGTAGCACACTTAAAAATTTAATTCCTGATAATAGGTAATTTCAAACATTATTTTTAAAAGTAAATATGTATATGATAGAGTAGTATGCAAAGTTTGCACAAATTTGTAAAATCAAACCAAAATGTTTTGTTTGGGATCTCGGTTTGGGATCATGCTCTCTGCAACTATAAAGTATGTGTTTATTCTCCTCTTCCATTAAGGATATTGGAAAGGATGTCTTAAGTTATCAATCATTGATTGAAGACCTAGTATTCCCAGGTATTGTGATAAGCTATTTATGTATATATCACTTCTTATTAATGCC